>NC_059479.1:24311151-24477829 GCF_018139145.2 Gymnogyps californianus | reverse complement strand
GCCCTTGGCCACTTGTGCTGAGGCAGAGGGGGCCTTTGGCTTGCCAAAGCATGCACATCTGTAAATCTTCATTATGAAAGAAGGACGCTTTTGCTTTTGAATGCGAGTTCCCGTGGGGGTTGTGCTGCTGGCAGGAGAGTCGCTGTCACCCCTGAGAGCTCTCCCAGCCGTGCAGATGCTCAGGTGAGAGGCAGCCCCTGCCGAGCTCCCGACGTACCCGGCGCTCACCCCGATCCGCCCAAAGGTCCCTTTCCGTTTCGGCGGGACGTGGTGTCGTGTGGCCTGGAACTTCTGCTGCGTGCTTGTCGTCCGGTGCTACCCGGTCAGCACTGCCTGTCGGCCGCGAGCCCCTTTCTCTACCCTGAGAGGAATTCTGCCCACTCTAGCCTGGTGTGACTGCTGGGAGGGCACCGAGGCAGGCCCGTAGCGAGCCTCGGGCTGTTGTGTGGGACCCGTGAGCCGGGCTGTGACCCCAGCCCCCAGGAGGAGGGGGGCACGCTTCTCTGGGCCCTCCCGTGGACCTGCTCAGGGGCACCAGGAAGGATGGGGACGTCCCGGGGAGCGTTGGCTCTTGCAGTTCTTCTTTTCTCATCACGGTCTTGCTGTGTCCGTTCTGTCCCGACAGGCCCGAACTCCCCTGGAGCAGGAGATCTTTGGACTGCTCCACAAGACGCAGCAGCCCATCGCAGACCCACTCCTGACACCGGAGGAGACAGCCTCGCTGCAGGCAATGAGCTTGGAGGAGGTGAGTGCTTTCCCCCTCCGCCGTGCCCTGGCTCTGGCAGCCTCTTCCTCGGCGCTTGCCCTCACTCTGCGCTCCCTGGCAGGCCCGGCAGCGGCGGGCAGAGCTGCAGAAGGCTCGGGTCGTGCAGTCCTACTACGAAGCCAAGGCTCGGCGAGAGAAGAAGATCAAGAGCAAGAAGTAAGGCTCTGCCGTTGCTGGGCTCGGTGCGGTGGGAGAGGGCTGGGTCCTGGCCTTGGCGCTGGAGCCGACCCTGCCCGGTGCGTGGGTACGACCAAAACACGGAGGAAGGCAGAGCGGCCCCCGTCCTTCCCGGGATCTGCGCCGTACCGGGCAGCCTCCTGCCCAAACCAGTGCTGCGTTCCCAAAGGCCTCCCCAGCACCGTCAGGTCTCGCTCACTGGTGCTCTCCACCCTTGCGCTGCAGGTACCATCGCGTGCTGAAAAAAAGCAAGAGACGCAAGGCCTTAAAGGAGTTTGAGCTGCTGCATAAGTCGGACCCTGAGGCCGCCTTGGCCAGGCTGGAGGAGCTGGAGCAGCTCAGGATGCAGGTGCTGCTTTTGCACTTCTCCCCCACCCCTCGGGAAGTCCCCGCTCGTGAGGGTGCTCTTTCTGATGCTTCTCTCTTCCTCTTCCCCCCAGGAGCGGATGAGTCTTAAGCACCAGAACAAGGGGAAATGGGCCCGCTCCAGGGCCGTTATGGCTAAGTATGACCTGGAGGTGAGATTACAGAAGGGTTTGGGTTGGGAGGGACCTTCAAAGGCCATCTAGTCCAACCCTCCTGCCACGGGCAGGGTCATCTTCCACTAGACCAGGTCGCTCAAAGCCCCGTCCAACCTGACCCTGAACACTTCCAGGGATGAGGCATCCACAGCTTCTCTGGGCAACCTGTTCCGGTGCCTCACCGCCCTCATTGTAAAACGTTTCTTCTTTATATCTAACCTAAACCTGCCCTCTTTCAGTTTAAAGCAGTTGCCCCTTGTCCTGTCGCTACAGACCTTGGTATAAAGTCGTTCTGATAAGCCCCCTTTATATAGCGAAAGGCCGCAAGAAGGTCTCCAGTGCTGGTTGGGGAAGGGGCAGACAGCTGAGGTGGGGCAAGGAAGGCGGGCATGTTGCTTCTGGCCTGCGTTAGAAACATCTCGGTCCCCTCCCAGGCCCGCAAAGCCATGCAGGAGCAGCTGGCCAGGAACAAGGAGTTGACGCAGAAGGTGCGCGTGGAGCTGCCGGAGGAAGAGCCAGGTGACGTGCCTGAGGAGGACCTCACCTCCGTGACCGTCCCCACCATCCCTGCGGCTGCCAGCGGAGCTAATCCCTGGATGCTGGGCAAGCCCAGCGGCCCGGCCGAGGAGCCTGAGGTGCAGGAGGGTCTTGGAGACGTTGCGGTGCCTGGTGCTGTGGAGAGCAAGGAGGAGGTGGAGGAGGAGGAGGAGGAGATGTCGGAGGAGGAAGCTCTGCTACACGACTTTGCGCAGAAACGGCACGCGCGGCAGCAGCGGGCAGGGAGCCCTGAGGGACGAGGTGAGGAGCTCGCAGCCCCAGGCAGCGCGGGTCTGGCGTGCTGCGGCGTTGGGCACAGGAAAGGGGGTCGGGGGGGCTGTTTTCTGCCCGGTTTCACACAGCTGTCCTGCTCTCTCCCTCCCTGCTCCTGGGTGGCTGCTTCTCGCCTGTCACCTCGATGCGTAGGTGCTGATGAGACGGAGGCGGTTTCTGAGCTGCCGGGGGACAGCCCCGTCCCCCCCGTCTGCGCCGAGGAGCCGGCGAGCCTGGGGATCGAGCAGCCTCCCCAGGCCCAGGAGGAGATCCTGCTGTCGGAGCAGCTGGGCCGGGTGCGGACGATGGAGGACGTTGAGGCTCTGGCCTCAGAGGAGCGTGTGGAAGAGCAGGAGAAGCCGGCGGCCGCGAGAGCAGAGGAGCGAGTGCGGCAGCAGGAAGAAGGCAGAGCTGGGGACGGGCGTGCCAAGAAACCACCAGCCAAGAAGAAGATCATCAGCCTGCAGGCTGTGCTGGCGGGGAAGTCCCAGGAGGTTCAGTGCCCCAGCCTGCCGGTGGTCGTGGAGGAGGAGGTGAGCAGGACGGGCCTGCCCCTTGGTCCCAGGGCGGGCTTGGCTGCGGGGGACTGACCCTTCTCTCCACAGGAGGGTGGCATCGACCAAAGAGGGGTGATCACCGAGGCCTTTGCCGGGGACGACGTGGTCGCTGACTTCCGCCGGGAGAAGCGCAAGGCAGAGCAGGCCGCGAAGCCGCAGCCGGTCAACCTGGTGCTGCCGGGCTGGGGCGAGTGGGGAGGCACGGGACTGAAGCCCAGCACCAAGAAAATAAAACGGTAAGCTGCGGAAGAGCTGTGGCAACGTGCCCCAGCCCGGCACCGGGCCCTGACGTCTCGCTTGCCCGGCAGGTTCCTGCTCAAGCCGCCCCCGGCGCCTCCCCGGAAGGACCAGCACTTGCCCCACGTCATCATGAGCGAGAAGCGCAACATCCACGCGGCAGCACATCAGGTGCGTGACGCCCGGCCTCCGTGAACGGCAGCAGCGAGTGCTCCAGCACCCAGGCTGGCCCAGAACCTTCCTGTCACCCATTCCCACAACGTCCTGAATCCCTGCCCGGCCCCTTAGTTTCCAGCTTTGACAACCCGGCGGCCAGCAGGGTGATGGAGGGAGGAGGAATTTACAGGACTGCTTCCTCTGCCAGCATTCCTGGGATCTGCTAGAAGAGGGGATGGAGCGAGGGGGTCGGCGGGGCAGGGGACTGGAAGCACAGTGCGAGTGGGAATCGGCGGCAGCGTGGGATGAGCGCGGCCCCCGGGGTGCCGGGCCGGGTCGCTGGGGGAATTACCCCGCTGCGCTGTTTCCCCGCAGGTCAGCGAGCTGCCCTTCCCCTTTGAGAGGCACCAGCAGTTTGAGCAGAGCATCCGGACGCCCGTGGGCCCCACGTGGAACACGCAGCGTGCCTTCCAGAAGCTGACCGCCCCCCGCGTCGTTACCCGAGCGGGCCACATCATCCAGCCCATCTCTGCCGAGGACGTCCCCGACGTGGCCGCCGCCGCCGGCAGCGGAGCCAAGCCGGCGCTAGAAATTGCGCCCAAGCAGCAAGAGCGGCCCTTTCGCCGCCCGCGCAAGAGAGCGCGATAGCTCCGTGCCCGCGTCCCTCCGGTGCTCGGACTGGAGCCGGCGAAGGAACCGGCAGAGGCTCCCGGTTCTGTCCAGTACCTTCTACCGGAGCAATAAAACTCCCGGGCTGCCTGGTCTGTGCCGTCTGCCTGGCTGCCCTCGCAGCGCCCCGGGGCCGGGACAGCTGCTGCCCTCCTGCCTGTCCTTGGGGCCCCGCGCGGGGCACGCCGGCTCGCCGCGGCCTGCTGTAACGTGAACGGCTCGCGGCGGGTCGGGCCCGGGAGGTGCCGCTTGGGGCTGGGAGCGCGGCGAGGGGGTGGAGCAGCCGCCGGCGCTCCCTCGGGGCTGGGCTTCACCTGCCCTGCGGTTTTGTCCTTCATACCCCCTTTTTTTTTTTATAGATATAGATATATAATATAACGTATATATTTATTTCTTTTAATCTTGGCTAAAGGGGCTTTCTCATAGCCCTGCTGCGCTGAGCCTGGCCACGGGGCACCGCTCCTCGCGTCCGCCAGCAGCTCCGAAGTAACTTCTGCCCGGCTCTCACAACTCCGATGAGCTGGAAAACGGGTCTGTAAGGTGGTGCTGCCGTTCTGCGCGCCCTGGGAGCTGGCTCTGCCCCCCCCCCCCCCCCCCCCCCCCCGGCGCAGCCACCCTGAGCCCAGCCCACCCCGCAGAGGGTGACAGCAGGGTGCTTGGTGCATCCAGCGCTACCGCAGGGATGTGCCGGAGCCTTACGGTGAAACGGGAGCGGGCAGGGAGCCCTCCAGGCCTCTCGGCCCACGTGTGCTGCGCTCACACTGGCCGGAGAAACACTCCCCAGCCCGAGCGAAGGAGCTGGAGCTGGTGCTGTTCCCGGGAGACGCGGCCCTTGTGCCAGGGACAAGGCCTCCCACGTTGGCACTGCAGCCTGCCTGGGGAAGCAGCCAGGCGGGGTCCCTGGGTCACCCTTCTCCCCTGCAGCTGGGTCATACCGGGGAAGGGTGGGTTGTCCTGTGGGGCTGGGGCCCGATTCCCCCCCCCCAAAACCACGCAGGGCTCTTGTGCTCTGGGTGCTGGCACTCTTCCCGGGGTGGGGGGAGAGGTGGGCGTCAGCTCCGCCTGGGATGCGGGGTTGGGTGCTGCTTGCACTGTGACCTTGCCAGGGACCCGGCACGGGTGTCGCTGGCCCTGCGCAGCAGCACCCCGGGGCAGTTCAGGTGGCGCTCGCCTGCGGACGGGGCCGTGGCTGCGTTGCATGAATTTACCTCGGGCTGAAGAAAAAAAAAAAAAGAAGAAGAAAAAAAAAAAGGGAAAGGAAGCGGAGAGCATTTCCGTGCCGTGCCGCTGGAGAGCCCCTCGCTGGGCTGGTGGCCCCAGCTCGGAGCCCAGCTTCCCTCCGCCCTGCCTGCCCCAAAAGCCGTGGGAAACCTTCGCCCCCGGCCCCCGGGGATGTCGCTGGGGGGGTAAGGGGAATTTCTTGTTTGTTGCAGTAAAAGCCGAAGTGCCCCGGAGCCAGGGGAAGGCAGTGCCCGGCGTGGGGCGTGCGCAGCCCCTCTGCCTGCACCTCCACCTGCCCGCAGCCAGCCCCGGGCTCCCCTGCGGCCCCGGTTTGCTGGGGCCAGCCAGATCCCTGTGGCACCGTTGTCCCTGTCCCTCGCCGCAGGGTTCTTCCCTCGTCTGCCCCGGCCGGGCCCCCTGCCCCGACCCAGGGCTCTGCCTTCCTCCTTCCCAGCCCCAGGATGGTGCCGGGCTGGGCGTGATGGACCGTCCCGGGACCCAGACCACCTCCTCCAGCTCCCGGCCCTGGGATGCTCAAAGAGTACCTGGGCTGGGAAGGGTCTCGGGAGGCATCGAGGCCCAACGCTGGTCCGAGCAGAGCCGGCTTTGGGCTCAGAGCAGGGTCTTCAGAGCGGTGTCCTGCTGTTTGACATCCTCAGCTGCCCCAGAGCGGGAGCGATGCTTCCCCGCCGGGGCTGGGGCGACGATGGCACCAGGGTGGTCCCTTCCTGGGGTGCGGATCCTGCGGAGGACTGAGGCCGCCAGGTCTGAAACCAGCGCAGGGCTTGGCGGAGCAGGTGGGTTTACGGCTTGTCACAAGCTGGGACCACCTAAAGCAGCGAGCGGGACCTGCCGACACGTGGCCCCTTGATCCGGAGGCTGCCTCTTGCTGAATTTTGGCTGGTGGGTCCTGCAGCGTGAGCGTGGCTGATGCTCAGCCAGCGTTGAGAGGCGACAGCTTCAAGCCACAGAGCTGGATGTGCCTCATCCGGTGAGGAAGGGCAGCGTTGGGCTGGACTGGGCTTGAACTGGGGCTTCCACTGTCCAGAGATCCTCCAAAAATAAACGCAGAAAGCATCAGCGTGAGCAGCTGGGGATAAGTTAGAGGAGGGACCCGGATGACGCGGGGCCACCGGTGCTGCCGTGCCGGCCCCTCCGGGCTGCTGCGCCAGCTCGCCCATGCCGGCACAGGCTCCTCCGGAGCTGCTGCGCTCCCCCATCAAGAGCAAGGGTTGTCCCTCCGACTTCCCCGCAGAAATAAATTTGCTGGGCACAGGAATGTCAGCGCTTGGGGTTTTTTTTAATTAAAAACCAATTCCAGGCCTGCAGACCGCTGTAGGAAAGGGGGATGCCGGGGATGCCCGCTGGCAGCTCCCAGGGCAGCGGGGAGAGGGGGGGGAGAGGAGCCGCGGCTGGGGGGAGCCCCTTGCAGGGGGGCTGTCGCTTGCCGGTGGGGCGGAAACGAGCCGGCGAGCCCCACGGGGCCCCGGCACGCAGCAGGTGCTGCCATGGGCTGGGGACGGGCTCCCCGCGGGGACTTTCCCAGCCTGATCCTTGCCCTTCCCGTGGCGTGCTCCAGCCTGGCTCCCCTCCCGGTGCGGCGGCGGCGGCAGCGGGGCCAGCCTCCGGCTGCCGCACAAGGTGTGAGTCGGTGGGTACCAGGAGCTCCGGTGCTGGGAGGAAACCCCCCCCCCGCTCCCCGCTGGCCGCCTCCTCGGCCACGCGGTAACCCCCGGGGAGCCGCGGTGCGAGTGCGCACGCCTTCCCCTGGCTGCACGAGCGCCGCGTCCCTCGAGAGAGCTGTGAGCGGCTGCAGTTTGCTCTTACTGGCCTACTTTCCGGGCTACGTCAAAGCTGGGCTTACAGAGCCGGGAGCCTCGGCGAGGGCGGCCGAGCTGCTCCCGGTGCCAGCAGGGAGCGGTGGCTAATCCCGGCCGTGAGCGGGAGCAGCTCCCGGCCTGGGCTGCCCAGCCTGGCCCGGCACCCGTGGGTGCTCGGCCCAGGGGGGAGCTGGCAGCAGTCACAGGCAGCGGGGCAGGGACGGGCAGCGCTGCAGTGGGGCTGTGCCTCTCCCGGTGTGGCGTGCCCAGGCTGGGTGCCGTGCCAAGGAAGCGGTACAGCCGCCGCTGGTGTCCCCCCGCCTCGCCCCGAGCTGCCCCGGGGCAGGGATCCGTCCGGGGAGAGCCGATGCCCGAGCCCAAGGGCTTGCTCCAGCTGCCGGGGAGCTGCTGGTGCAGCCGGGCTCCTGCACTCGCCATCCTGGGAGACCAGCGGGAGCTGAATGAACGTAAAAGGCAGATTTAAAATCAACAAATAAAAGGCTTTTGGTGGTTGGTTTTTTGTTTTTATTTTTTTTAATGCAGGCTATAAATAACCTGTAAAATATTTTGTCTGGGCTATTTCTGAGGGTGAAATCTCAGCCCTCCGGCTTCCCATGCTGCGGGACGTGAGTGCGAGCACCGGGGCCGTCACGGGGCCCCCCCGCCTGTCAGGGGGTTCGGCACCCTTGCTCACTGGGATCGGGGGATTTCCGTGTCCCTGAATGCCTCCGGCCCCCGTGGCGTAGGAAATGGTCGTCCTCCGAATGGGCCTGACTGAGCCCCGGGGTGGGAGAGGGGGTGAGCCCCCACCAAAACCCGACGGAGGCGGGAGGCTCTGCTTGGCACAGCGTGGAGAGAATGGGGCAGGGGAGGCAGATTTTGCGTTGGTATTGTAGGGACGGGAGCGCTCCCCCCAATTTCCCTGTCCCTCCTGCCCCCGTGCCGGGGACAGGGGTGGCCTGTGCTCCGTCCCCTGCTCCCCCGACCCCTTTCAGCCTCAGAGGTGGGTCCGGCTCTCCTCCACCACCCCGCAGCCAGGGGTGCCCCGGGCACCCCCAACCCTCCTGCTGTGGGCACCCGGTGCCCGGCCAGCGCATCCCGGCCTGCACAGCCGCCGCAGCCGCGTTTCCGTGGAGATGGCATCTCCCGAGCCCGCACAGCCTGAGCGGGAGGGTTTCCATGGAGATGCCGTATCCAGCACGGCACAACCTGAGCAAGAGATTTCCACCGAGATGCTGTAGCTGGGACCCTCGCACCCGCAGCGGGGCCATTCCTGCAGAGAAGGGTGGCCAGGGCCCGCGGCGGCTCCCCGGGCAGCAGGCGGTGGCACCCAACCGCTTCTCACCCTGAGTTCGGTGACGGGTGCTGGGACGCAGGCAGCTGCCGGCTTTGAACAGTCGCTGGGGCTGGAGCAGCTGCCAGCCTTGTCACCCATCCGGGGTGGGGACCCGGTCACTTGGGTCGTGCTGTAACGTCACGTTCTGGGTCTCCCGGAGGTGACGGGTCCCTGTCTGTCCCCAGCTGCCTGGGGAGCAGAGGGGGAAAGTCCCCGTATCCCCCTGATGACTTTGTCCCAGCTGCCACCCTGCAACTCCCACAGCAATGTGCTGGGCACATCGGGGCCAGGGAGGGATGTCAGGGCTACCGGGCAGGGAGCGGGGCACCATGCTGGACCCCCGCACCTGGGGGGAAACTGGGTAGCCAAAGCCCTGAACCAGCAGCATCCCGGAGCTGGGGGATGCCTGGCCGGGCTCCGGCAGAGCCGCAGCACCAAAAACCTCCTGGGGGGGGGAAATGAGGGTCCCCGAAGGGGCAGGTTTGAGGCAAAGCCGGGGGGGTGAGCGGAGGCTGTTCAGACAGGCGCCCTCATGGCAGGCGGCTGCGTGGTACGTGTACCCTGGCCGGCGCTACAAAAGCAGCCTTCGTTTAAAGGCAGCTACCGCAGAGGTCGCAGTCATTCGTTCCCCACGCAGCGAAACCCTGATTAAAAGCGAGCTCCGGCCGCAAGGACGAGGAGCAAGGAGCGCGGAAGCGCCGCTGGGACACACTCGTGCCCGCTCCGTGCCTGCAGCAGACGCGGGGCCGCTTCAGCTCACGCCGCCCCTCCCTGCCTCGGCCCCCTCTGCGCTCCCCGCTCGCCGCCGCCTCCGCTCCCTGCCCGGCCTTCCTCCGGCCGCCCGCGTCCTGACCGGAGCCAAGGCCGGCCCCGAGCCTCCGCAGGGGCTTCCCCGCTCACGAGCGGCAGCAGCCGGATCCTCCCCGCATCCCCGTGCGGAGCGTGGCTGCCCTCAATCCCTGTGGCTCAGCCGTGGGGAGCTGCGACCGGGAGCCGGGGGGGTGATGCCGGTGGCTAGGCATCGGTGGCCACTCCGGCCCTCAGCTCCTGGGGGGCCGCAGGCCCCCATGCTGCCCGGCCATCCCCGGGGCTGCTAGCAGCGCTTTCAGCGTCTCCAGGCACGGGCTGTCAGACGCAGCGTGCGTTGCGGTCGAAGACCGGCTCTCTTTGTCTCCGGTTACAAATCGGCGGCTCCCGAAGCTGGACCTGGGGGGCTCAGGGCTGGAGGACGGACAATAACGGAGCCGGGGATCCGATGCGGCAGCCCTGGGGCAGCAGGGGAGCAGGGGCAGGCCCAGCTCTGCCCGCAGCAAGCCACTCTCCGGAGCCTCCTGCCGCACGGTCCTCGGAAAGGGGCTGGAGCGGAGCCAGGGCTCTCTGCGGGCACCCCTCCCGCCCCTGCCAGCCCGGCAGGGCTCCTCGCCTGTTTTCTGGGGCTCCCCAGGCACCCCAAGCTCTGCTCACCCACTGCATCCTTCTCCGCTCCATCACTTCGCCCTGCCTGCTCTTGCCCAAGCTGCCAGCTCTTCCCTCGGCTCCCAGGCACAGCACGGTTCCTCCCCACCATATCCCCGTGATCCCAAATCCTGACCCATCAGCGGTGTCCTCCCAGCCCAGGGCTTCTCCTGGGGATGCTGCGGAGGAGGGCAGCAGAGGCAGCGTATTGACTGCTGACTCCCGGCTGCACCGCTCACCGGAGGCGATGCCTCATTTCTCCACGCTTCTCCAGCCAGCACGGGGGCCAGTCCCAAAAAAGCCCTCTGGAGCATGTGGGGAGGAAGAGGCCAGCCCCGAGCTCCCCGTGGAGCCCACGGAAGGTCCAAGGTGAAGCAACCCAAAGCCTCAAGCCATGAAACCGCCTTCCCAACGCAGAAGCAGCATTGTTTTGGCCCCGGTGGCCGGGTTCAAAATGTCAACCTGCGAGCTCGTAACGAAGGGATTCGGTTTCTCACGCAGGAGGTGGGACTCCATCACACGTCCCTGCTTAGTCCCTGCTGCGAGCGCCTTTGGGGAGCTGGGGGAAGAGGGGCCGCACAGCACAACGGCGGGCAGCAGCCTGGCCCGTCGCATCCCCAGCAGGACTTGTGGCCTTCCTGCCCGCTCTTCTCTGTCCCCCAGGCGCGAGCAGGCAGGAGGAGAAGGCAGCTGCTCCGACAAAGTTGTCATCTTTTAGCTGCACCTTCAAACGTGCTGCAAAAGCGTTTGTCGTCAGAGTGGGGATGGCCCGTGGAAAGGAGGAAGACAAGGTCTGTAGTTAGAGCTGATGCCTCTCATCGGTGTTACCAGGCCAGTAAAGCCCAGGCGAGCTGTCTGTCCACCATGGATGGAGCAGCACAGAGGCTCCTTCTTCAGAGCAGAAGAAAAAGCCCCAAGGAATCTAGAGAGAGACCACCAGACCCTGTGGCACCGGACGCCCTGGCTGTCCTAACGGGAAACCCCTTCCCTGGCCTCCGGGCTGGTTCCTCGGCCGCAACTCCATCTTCCCAGCGATGCCCCAGCTCTGAAGCTGGGATGTCCAATGCAGGACCAGCCTGGTGACAAGACGCCCGTGGTGTGGGCAGCTGGACGTGGCGTCACAGCAAGGACGAGGTATCACCCCCATCACTCTTCTCCTGGCGCCAGGAGCCACAAGCCGTCCTCACCACCGCCAGCGGCCACCACCCTTGCAGGAGGAGAAGGCTCCGAGATGCCCCGCTGAACCCGAGACATCCGTTTGCACCTCCTGGCCTACGGCTGGAGAGGCAGAGAGCTGCTCGGGGACGGGCAGAGAGACCCAAAGGGTCCCGAGAAAGGTTTGAGGTCTCCCCACCCGCGGCCTGGCAGCAAGCAGAGGGCGCCGGGCACCAGCGGCGTTGCCACGGCCGGTGCTTGGCTGGGTGCGTTAGCCAACGCGTTTCTGTTTCAGGGAGGGGGGAGTAATGCAGATCCTGCCCAAAATCCAGAGGGAAGGGGCGAAATAAATAAAGAAAAGAAACAAAATGAAGCAGGAATAACAAAAGCAGCAGCAACATCGGCTGCAGGCCAGGTCAGAGCCGAGCGCTCGAGCCCCGATGGCTCAGGGGACCGCAGCGGGCAGAGGACACACAGCCCCTTCGGTCTGGGGACCACCCCGAGCACTCGGGGAGCACTTGGGTGCCATCGGACCTGCGGAGTTCGGCAGGAGTCCTGCTGCCCGGGCAGGCAGCGCGGAGGACACGCCGAGGCGAGGCGAGGCAGCAGCCCAGGGCTGCCCGCCACTTCCCGCGCTGCCGGCGGCCGGGCGGGCTCCGGGGAGATGTGTCCCTGAGAGGGAGGCGAGTTCCAACGAGCCGCCAGCTCCACCCGCAGCAGGCAGCCTGGCTCTTTCCTGTGGAGGAATTACCGGTGAGTGTTCCCAATCATATTTTTGCAGTGCATGCTGATAGATAATTCCCGTTGGCCTTTCTGCAAGTTACTCCATGACCAGTGTGCGATTAACCACACTCCCCGATGAGGGATGCTCCTTATTCCCCAGACTGCCCTGTTTCCCCGGCACACTCACAGGAGAGCCACAGAATTTTTCAGCACCACCTTTTAAAGCCCCTGGGTGCAAATTATCCCATCCTGAAGACGTTAAAGCGTTAGTAGGCTCTGATTAAACCAGGAAGGAGCAGAGTGGTGTCAGAGGATGCGATGGCGGGATGCAGAGCCCTCCCGGCCGGCACCATGCACCCCTGAGTGCAATTCCTGCAGGGACGGGGGGAGGCCAGCTGCAGGATGAGGCCGTTACTCAAACTGGCTGTTTTTAACTGCACCAGGATGCAAATAAGGTAGGTCCTTATAAAACCCGGGGCCGGTCGTGCGCCTGTTGCAGGCTGTGCCAGCCCAGCTTCCTAACCACCTGCCCAGCCTCTGAAACGCCTCTTCGAGCATCTTCTCTGCCCACAGCCTGGCCGGAGGCAACAGGTAGGAGAAGGTACGGATATAATGGAGAAGAAATCAAGCAACTCCCCTCTGGAGGAAGAGTTTCCTCCCTCCCGGCCTTCCTCGGCTTAGCCCTTGCTCTCCGCGTTCCCCTAGTGCTGCCAGCCCCTCGCATGTCACCCTGGTACCCTCTGCAGCGCTGCCTGCAGTTGCCAAACCTCACCCCAACCCGCACGCCCTGCATGCTCAGCACCATCCTGCCTGCGGCCCCGCGCCCCGAACCGCTCCCAGAGCATGCCCGCACCCCCAAAGGGGCAACGCGCCGCCTCCGGCCCGAGGCTGTTGCGGCCTTTCCAGCAAAAAAAGAAAGAAAAGAGCTCAATCCCTTTGTAAGATAATTTTTCCCCCTTCTCAGGCAGAGGAGAGGTTCGGTGCTGAGGCTGCGGAGGACGCTCCCGGCAGCAGCAGATGACACCAGGGTGCGGGTGCCACCCTAGATGTGGGGGGACACCACAGTCGCCTGTGCCCCGTGGGATAAGCCCACCTCTTGGAGGGCCCTGGACATCACCCGCGCCGAGCTGACAGGAGACTTTGCCATCGGACAGGCCAAATCCGGGGGAGAAAACACGGGCACCGGAGCAGAACAGCGGGTCCCAGACACGCGCCCCGGAGCAGCACCACACTGCAGGGGTCTGGAGCAGCACGGACCCCCACGGGCACGGGGAGGGGACCCGGCCGGCCCCTCCAGCACTCCCGATGGGCTCGGGGCGGGGGGGGCTGCGGTGCCGGAGCAGCACCGTCCCAGTCCAAACCCAGCCCGACGCCCCAGCACCCCGCAGCCCCGCCGGGGGCCAGCTGCCCCATGCCGCTGCCCCATCTCGGTCCCGCATTCCCAGTGCAGCCCCCGGCCCCTCGCCCGCCGCCGGTGCCGGTGCCGGTGCCGGCCCCCCGGAGCGCGGTGCTGCCGCTTGCCTCCCCCCCCGGCCCCGTGCGGGGGCCACCGCGACCCCGCCGCCCCCCCTGCCCGCTCGTCCCCGGCAGGACGGGTCCTGCCTCGCCCGGTTGCGCCCCGCGGGCTCGGGGGGGGGGGGGGGGGCAGGATTCAAGGATATTGCGCAGAAACGGGGAGCCCCCCCCCCCCCCCGGTAACCCCCCCCCCCCCGCCACGGCGGGCGGCAGCGAAAGGTCGCGGAGGCAGCCGGGTCTGCCGGTGCACGGGGGGCCGGGGAGGGAGCCGGCAGGCCGGAGGCGTCGATGGGGCGGCGGGGCCGGAGCGGAGGGGAAGGCCGGGGCGAGGGGCCGGGGGAGAGGCCGGGCGCAGGCAGGGCTGCCCGTGTCTGGCAGCGGGGCAGAGGAGAGGGCAGCGGGGCGGTGCCTGCGCAGGGCCCGGGCAGGGCCGGGCAGCCGGGGCACGGCCCAGGGCGGCGTGGCAGGGCCGGGGCCGGGGCCGGGGCCAGGCAGCGGGTGCCCGCGGAACGGGGCCGCGCCAGGGCGCTGCGGGGCCGCCGGTCCCCGAGGCCCGTGCGGGGGCCGGGAGCGGCGCAGCCCCGGGCCGGGCGAGGCTGTCAGTCGCCGGGGCGGTGCGGTGCGGGGCGGGCCCGGAGAGGCGGCCGGGCCGGAGCAGGCCGGGGGCGCGGCCGGGCACCCCCGGGGCCGCCCCGCGCCGGGCACCGTGAGGGGGGGGTGGTGTGTGCGGCGGCCGCCGGGCCTGCGGGCCCCGGGTGCCGCGGGCGGGGGCCGGTGAGAAACTTCCAGCCGCCGCGCCGTGCCGTGCCGCTCGGTGCCCCGCATGGCGCGGGGGAGGCGCCTCGACCCCGCCCGGGGCCGCCCCCGCCCCGCAGCGCTGCCCGCCCGGTGGGGCACCGGGCCCGGGGGGGGGGGGGGGAGGAGGGAACGGACGGGGGGACGGACACCCAGCGCCATCGCCGCCGGGGCGGGGGCCCCGCGCCCACCTCGGCCGGGCAGGCGGCTCCGCGCCCGCTCCGCCGTCCCGGCTCGGCCGGGCTGCGCCCTGGGGGCACCACCCCCCCCCCCGCCACGGCCGCGCCCGGCGGCGGGCACCGGGGCTGCGGGCGCCGCGCTTGCTGCCGGCGCTGCCCGTCCAGCGCTGCCCGCTACCGGGCGCCCAGCCGCTGCCCGGGCGTGGAGCGAGCGAGCGAGCGAGCGCCCGCCCCCGCCACCGCCTCCTCCTCCTCCTCCTCCTCCATCCTCCTCCTCCCCCCGGTGCGGAGCAAGCGCCGCTCCCCGGTGCGGGCGCCGGTGCCCCGGCGCGGGGTCGGGCGTGTGTGCGCGGCGTGTGTGTGTGTCTCTGTGTGTGTGTGTGCGTGCGTGGGGCTCCCCCCGCGCCGTGCCGTGCCGCGCCGTGCCGTGCCGCGCCGCCCCGGGGGTGCCGTCCGCGGAGCGCGGAGCGGTGCGGCCCCTCCCCGGGCGGGATCGGCCTCCCCCCCCCCCCCCGCGCCCCTCCCGCGGGCTGTGCCGGGCGCGGAGCCCCCTCCCTCCCTCCCCGCCCGTTCCCTCTCCGGACTCGGCTGGCTCCGCGCAGCCCCCCCGCGCGGGCAGGGCTGGCCGCACGGCACGCCGGGAGCCGCAGTCCTCGGGGCGGCGCGGCTACCGGCCGGCCGGCGGCTACCGGACTACAGCTCCCGTCAGCCCCCGCGGCGGCGGCTCGCTCTCGCCCTCACACTCCGGCTGCCGCTGCCAGTGTCTCCGCCGCCGCCGCCGCCGAACCGCCGCTCGCAGCGCCCAGTGTCCGACCCGCCGCCTCGGGCAGGGGGGCCCCGCCTCGGCCCGTTGCCCCCCCGCCGCCCGACCGGCTCGGGAAGCAGGTGCGTACCCGCCCCTCTCCGCCCCGCCGCCCCGCACCGGACGCCCGGCCCCCGCTGCCCGGGCACCCCGGGCCCGCGCGGCCCCGCACCCACCGCCGGGGCGGGCGGCGGGGCGGGGAGGGGGGGGAGGAGGCGGACGGGAGCGGGCGGCCCGACCCCCCGCCCGGCTGGACGGGGTCTCCATGGAAACGGTCCCGGGACACCCCCGGGGGTGGCGGCGGGGGGGGGTGGGGGGGGGCAGTGGAGGGGGGGGGGGGTGTGTGGGCAGCGTCCTGCGGCGGGACAGCGGCGGGGCCGCGGGCGGGGACGACGGGCACTGACAGCGCCGGGCCGGGGGCAACGGGCGGGCGGCGGCGGCGAGCTCCGCTCCCTGCCCCGCGACGGCGCGGCGTGCCGCTGCCCTGCCTCGCGCGGCGGCTCCGGCACCGGCACCGGCGGCACCTGCCGCTCCCGGGGCGGCGCGGGGGGTCCCGGGGCGCCGCGGCGGGGCGGGGCGGCCGCCGGAGCGCTGCGCTCCCGGGGCGGCGGCCGCCAGCGGCGGGACGGCGGCGCCGGGCGCTCGCGGAGTTTGGCGGCGTGGCCCGAGCCTGCCCCGGCGGCCGCCGTGCCCGGGGCCGGCCGCGCCGGCAGCAGCTCCGGGTGCCGGCCGGCCGGGCGCCGGGCGATGGCGGAAGAGCCCTCCCCGGGGGCAGCGCGGCCGCCGCCGCCGCCACCTCCATGTTCGGGGCTGCCCCGGTGCGGCAGCGCGGGGGCCCGGCCGCGGCCACCGGGGCTGCGGGACGAGCGGCGGCGGCGGCGCCGCGCACCGTTGGGGAGCGGCCCCGGGGGCAACTGTTGAGCCGGGGTGGGCACCGGGGCCGGGGGCTGCGGGAGCCGCCGCGGGGCCTGGCCCCCGGCAGGGCTGCGGAGCGCCGGGGCGAAGCCCCCGGAGCGGCCGCGGGGGCCGGCGTGTCCCGGGGGGAGGGCCCTGCCCGGCCGCGGCGTGGGGCCGTGGGCCGTGCCGCGCCCCCGCGGGGCTCGGGGGCCGGGGCTCGGGGAGCGGGACGTGCCGCGGGGAGGGGGCTCGGACAGGGGAATCCCCCCCCCCCCCCCCCCCCCCCCCCGGCGGTGCCAGCCCCGGGGCGTGAGGCTGGGTTCGGGCCGGGGCGGTGCCGCTCCTGCGCCGCCCCCCCCCCCCCCTCCCCGAGCTCGTCGTGGGGGCGGCCGGGCCCCCCGACCGTGCCCAGGGTGATGGTGGGGCAGCGGCGGGACCGGGCAGGAGGAGGAGGTGCTTCCTGCCGCCCTCGCCGGGGAGGAAACCAAAACTCCTTCGATGGAGCGTCGGTACTCGGGAGGTTTATTGCTGGCTCCCCGGTGAGCGGCATCGGTACCTTCGTCCGAGCGTGGGGTGAAGCCGGTTCAGAAAAGCGCTGGGGAAAGGTCTTCCAGGCTCAAATAAAGAGGAAGCAAGTTTCTCCTCCTTGCAGAGCATCCGCTCTCCAGCACCCTCGCCCTTGTCACCGGAGTTAGGGGGGATCTGCGCGAGGGAAGGGCCGGCGCATCCCGCGCCCTTTGCGGCTTGTCTGCATCTTTTTTGCCATGCCTGCATCAGCCTTCCCTTCCCCACCTTGCCTTTCTCGTCGCCGTCGGGTTTAGCCGGTCCCGGTGCCAGCGCAGCACTGGAGGCTGCGTGGTGCCCGTCGAGGGCGCAGGCTCCGTCGCTGTCACCGGGGTCTGGAGACGCGTTTCTGGGAGGGTTTCGGAGACCAGACTCTGGCGTGGTTTGGCCTTCGGAAGGAAAC
The DNA here is from genome assembly GCF_018139145.2 of Gymnogyps californianus. NCBI lineage: Eukaryota > Metazoa > Chordata > Aves > Accipitriformes > Cathartidae > Gymnogyps > Gymnogyps californianus. Next base: position 24,461,071 of record NC_059479.1, on the reverse strand, counting down.
TGCCCTTGGGATCCCTGGGCTCTGGCGTGCCCGCTCGTCTCCCGGGGACGGGAGGCTGCGCTCCGGTTGCAGTATTTCGGACGATGCGCGCCTTCTCAGGTACAAGGTTTTTTTAAGGCTGTCTGCCCTTAGTGGCTCTGTTTTTCAGTCCTTAAAAATAGGTGACAGCGGGCTTTCGTGGGGACAGCCTGGTTGTCTCGAGCGAGCGAGGGTTTAGTGAGACCAGTCGTCCGGGAGCTAGGACTTATTACTAAAGGACTGCCGAACGTGCAGCAAACTTTTTTTTTTAATTATTTTTTAGATGGGGATGGATTTTCTCTTTTTTTTGTTTCCTAATTCATCGCGCTGAGTATCTATAATTACTTGCGGTGTTACTGTGTCTTTAAATCAGCTTAAGCAAATGCGTGTAGGCAAAGCCTGGCTCAGCTCCGCAGCAGTCGGGGCTGCTGCGTGGCCAGTGGGAAACCCAAACTGAGGTCGGGGCTGCCGCGCGGGCCGCGGGCCGGACCCTGCGCCTGGCACCGGCTCCGGCAGCGACGGGCAGCAGAGGTGGCCTGGCCCGTCAGTGCTGGGTTTTGTTCCACGCTGGTTGTTCCTGGTCAATTCTGCTACAGTTTCTGACCTCTGCGTGAGTGGTAACATAATATAAGAGAAACTGTCTCCTTTTTTTTCGGTTTTCTTGTTTAAATTTTTCCCTTGCTGTGTATCGTGCCCGCCGTGAGTCCTGCGAGAGGACCGTCACGATTTTTTTTAATTTAATTTTTTATTTAATCTTCATTTTTTTGCAAGCAGTTTGCTTTAAAGGGGTTTTCTGAAGCAATGCTCAGAGCTGAATCCCTGCTAAGGCATCTCAGGCAACTCTCAGGATTGGCACTCGCTTTGGACCTCTGCACCTCACATGGGCGCCCGACAATCACATATAAAAACAAATATAATTTCTTGTCTGTGTTACTAATGGCAACGAAGATTGCCAAAGTGGATAAACTATCGCAAGTGAAGGAGACCGTTCTTGTCGATGCAGACCGTTTCCTTCTAGCCCACCTGAGCCCCGCTGAGGAGCCGCAGGGGCACGTGCCGCCTTATGTTGCTGCGTTCCCTCTCCTCGAAGCAGCCGGGTTGCAGGCGATGCGCTCTGAGCGGCGAGTCCCGCTTGAGTTTCCAGCAGCCGACCTAGTTTTATATTTTGTAGCCATCCGGGGCAAAAAAACTTGCCTTTGAGGTTTCGCTGCTGTCTGGGAATGAACGTTATAAAGGTATCATCTCCTGCGGGTGTGTTTCCAGGGTCAAAGTGCATCCCTCCCAGCCTTCCACAGTGCCCCCTGGCCAAAGGAGCCGTACGGCACCTTGGAAAGGCGAGCGACCGCGTCCTCCCGATCTCTTGCTGCAGAGGGGTGCGTTGGGCTTTCTCCTTTTCGATACCCTCAGGCTGGAAAGCCTCCCTTTCCTTCCTCTGTGCCGCTGGCCCACTTAACGCAGCAGCCGAGAGCGCCGCTGGCGCGAAAGGAGGCACCGCCGACGGGCAGCGTTTTACCGTGTCCGTAAAGGCACCGGACCCCAGCCGAGAGCGTTGCTTTGTCTGTCGAGCCGCACCAAGTTCCTACCGACGTGACCCACAGCGGGATGTCCGGAGCTGGCCCTCGGCCTGGCGAGGCTCACGCCGTGGCTGCTGCTCGTGCGGCGGGGAAAGGCGAAGCCGCTGTTCGCCCCGGGGGAGCTTGTGCCGTCGTCTGAACCCCGGCTGCCGGCAACGGTGCACGTCGCCGCTCGTCGGGCCTTCGCTCGACGCCGTTGCGCGGTGCAATCCTACCTGCGTTGGGGGATGAGATGCCTGCCCAGAGCCCAGGCAGAGGGAAGCCTTGCGCTGGGAGGTTTTAAGAGACTGGCTGCTGACGTTTCAGCACCCATCATCTCGTGCCTGCCTAGGCAGGGTGCAGCTGAGACAGTGGCGATGTGTTGGTGCGTAGGCTCACGTGCTGGTGCCAGGATGGGGGAGAAGAAAGGTAAGCGTCTTGAGATCCGAGTCGTTTTAGTACTTGGAAATGTACAGAGCAGGAAAATACATGACAAGCTTCTTGGGGGGGGGTCAAGGCAGCACGATCCTAAAGCGGAATGTGTTTGCACCGTGAAGAAGCGGCTGGCACAAGTTGTCTCTGCGAGGAACAGGGAAAAGCCCCCTTTCTGTACCCGTGGCTCTGGGTCCACCCCAGCTGCTGTAGAGGTGGACGACTGTAGAAGATCGTGGCTCTGGTTGACGTGATCAAAGCGGTACGAAAGTGGGTTAGACCAGGTGGCAGCGTAGACGTGACATCTGTTAGGGCAAACACCGACAGTACCAAACCCTCCAGTAAAAAACCAAACTCTTTGCTACCTGCAGCTGGAAGTTAGGCAGCAGCCCAGAGGAGTTGCTTTGTGTATTTGCCAACGCAAGCGCTTGAGAAGCCGAGTGTTGAGTCAGGTCAGGGAACTGATCCGGCTGAGGAATCACTGTTGTTTGCGCGGGGAGGGAAGGAGGCTGGCTTTCAGCGGGATAGCTTGCAAATCTACTTTGCAGCTCCTGTACCCCTCTGCCGCATTAACGCTGGGGTGGGAGGTGCGAGTGTGAGGGGCAGCGTTGCAGCGGAAAACTTAATTAGGAAGCCTCACCTCGGGCAACTTGAGTTAGGAACCCTGAGAGCCGAGGAGCAGGCAGGATTTTAACAGGGGTCAGCACGGAGATTACGTGGGCTTAACTCTCTTCAGCTGCGTGGGAGCTGGTAGGTGAAGGCAACGGCAGCCTGTCCTGCCACCCTCAGTTCGGCCTGCGTTGAAACGACGGTTGTCTTGGCGCTGTTGGGATTTTAGTGGAAGGAGGTTTTGTCTCGAGATAATTATTAGAAAATATCCGTTCCTGAAGAACTTCATCTCAGGAAAACTTGTTTCCATCGGCTGTACGATGGTGTTTCAGAAGAGATGGTAATTTCTTGACTTAATCCAAGGGAACTGCCACGTGTAGCTAAGTCATCGGTAACCTGAGTAAAAGCATGCTTTTGCTACAAGGAAAACATCTTCTGCTTTGCTTTTTCTGGAGCCTGGAAGAGACTGGTTTGCACAGTAGCACCCTCTCCTTTTGCAAAACGATGAGAGGTTTTGCCTTGATGAACAAAAAACCCCCTTGCTTTTAATTCACCACGTTAGTTTCGTTGAAAATCTCTCCGAGGGCTGCTTGTTGGAGGTGAACACGTTCGGCACCTTTCTTGTTCGCAGTTCTTGCAGCACAGTTTGTTCTGAGAGGTGAAGGAGCTTTAATATCGCACGATGAGCTTCTCCACGCAAAATGCTGTGTTGATGTTCCTATTTCGTTCTAAACTAGTTTTGTTTGGAGTTAATTAGAATTGGCTGGGCACCTATTTAGCTAAATCAAAATAAGACTGTGGTTTCGTGTACGCTTCCCTTGGCAGACGTAGTGGATTAAGCAGATTCTGTGCCAGGCTGTGCCCTCTCTCCCTCTTGGTGAACCTGCTCTAGGAGCTAGTATGGGTTAAAAGCAGTCCAGCCGGGGGGTGGGGGGGGGAAAGGTTTTAAACAGAGATCAACTCCCTGGTCAAGTTTACCGGGACACTGCACAGTTTCGGTGACACGACTGAAGGGGTGAGAGGAGAGAAGGGCTTCAACAGTTTCTTCGACAGCTTCTTCTACTCGAAGACAGGCATGTGAAACCATGCCCTAGTTGTGTTCTCCAAGGGGTTCCTACTAGTTTAATTACATCCGTTTAAAGGCGCTTCAAGCTGCACCAGTGTAGACGAGAGATCTCCTCGGTTTCCTTGTGTCGACTCGACTAAAAGCGTGTTTTGACCCAGGCAGGCTGCAGTTGCTCTTTCTGGTTCGGTGTTGCATCGGGAGGCTGCTCATCCCTGCACTTCTCAATAAACTTCCTGGTGCGCCTTCTTCAGGGTGCTGTTCTTTCGCTCTTCGCTCTGCTTTGTGCTTGAGACCACGTCTGTTGTTTTCCTCCCGTTTTATTCCTTCTCTTAGTTGAAATCTTGATTCTTTTTCTCTTCTGTTCTCCTTCGTTCCCTGTGAAATGCCTGTCTTTGGCACGTGTCCCACATCGTCCGTAGAGGATAGAGGCCAAGAATTCATGAAACAGTGTCTATCTCTGTTGCTATGTCCTCCCGGCTCTCTTCTCATGGCTGTCATGCCTCCTCTGTTGACCAGCTCTTACTCGAGTACTCAAAACCGCTGTTTCTCCCAGGTCCTGGTACCACCCTGTTATCACTTTTCCCTTGCCAGACCTATTCTTGGGTCACGCCTGATCTGTGCTTGTTTGAGGCTTCAGCTCATCTCCAACTCCTGTTCCACGTCGTGCAGCCGTACGCATCCCCTTCCCCCGTTGCACAGAAGGTCCCTTTTGATTTCTCCCGAAACATCTGTCCTGCCACTGCGCTCAGGGGCAGAACCTTTCTCCTCCCCTTCTTTCAGTTTAGCCTAAGATGGTGAAATCCCCGCAGATTGTTTGTTCCCCTATTTCCTTTATGTTGCATTTCTCTCCAAGCATCGAAAGACTCCTCCCCTTCCTGCTCCAAGCCACCTCTCATTCTCTTTGGGTATGACCCTGTCTTAGCGTCTGCCCGGCTCCCCCTCCATTATATAGTATTTCTTCCATCTTACAGTGTGTGTCTTTTAGCAGGTTTCCCCCTCTTCTCCTGACCTCTGATTTGCGTAGTCTGTTTGCTCGCTTGTGCCCTCGTACGTGCAGACGGGTCTGTCGCTTCTTTTTTGCAAACAAGCTGCCTTGCCCCGATTTCTCCTGTGTGCCTGGCCCTTCTTTTCTCTCTGGAGGATCCCCACTGGCATGTTTGGGCTGAGGTGAGGATCCCCGGCAGCAGCTGCGTTCAGAGGAGTCATTCAATTCCACGGCTCGATCCCTTGAGCTGCTGGCCGGTAGATCCCTGCGCGGCTCGTTTCAGCATAAACGGATGGTGCAAGCTGCTTCTTGTCCCGTTCAGAGCTTGTGTCGCCAGGAGTCTGTCAGGGAAAAGACAACCGACAGAGATTTGGGATCACATGTCGCTTTCGGCTTCTTCCCACTCTCACCCGCTGCACCGAGCGTGTTGCCGTGGCTCTGTGCCTGCTTTACCTTCGGGTGTTTAGTATTTCTCTGAACCAAGACAGCATCTCTCTGCCTTTTGCAGTCAGTCCTACTTGGTTCGACCGAATCCACTTGTTAGCACAGTAGATCCTCTCTTCCTTCGTTGCTTTTTCCCTGATACGACTTGAGCAGCAAAGCTGCCTTAATGCTTGAACACCCAGCGCTGCACGATTGGCTGCAACGTTCTCCCTCGAAAGCTCCACCCAGCCGACGGTGCGTCTTGGATGCTCACGAATCTCTGGATTTCCTCATGTTTTCCACCCGTAACTCCACTGAAGACCAGCACCTTCCTGACAGAGGGAGGGGATAATCACTTGACGGCACTGTCTGACAACACTGTTGGCAAACCTCTGCTCCCCTCCAGGGTCCCCCAGCTGCCTCCTTGTTTGAGGCTTTCACCCTTGAACCCTCCATGTGCTGGTTTATGAAAGTCATACGAAGCCTTGGGGATGTCAGCATTTTAACAGACCATCACCTTGGGTAAAGCTCTGTCTTGCGGCTCACTACCTGGTGCTGGAGGTTCCTCTGGAGGGAGAAGAAAAGTGGAGGAATCTTTCGAGGGATGCGTACGTGTGTGAAGATGCCCCTGTGAAACTCTCAGGGTAGCCAGAGGCTTTTGGGCAATAACGTTTAATTAGGAGGATGAGCGGACTGTGGATTCTGTCCCAAGGTGCTGCTGACTTCTTCCAGCCCTCTTCCAGACAGACGTGTAGCATCTCGGGCGTTGTACCCCGTCTGCCTGGCAGCGAAGCTGGGGATGACTCTCTCTGAAGCACGGTTGAATGCGAGCGTCCCGGGGAGAGTTACCAATCCTGTGTTTTTCTTTTGTAGGCAGAGCGGCCCCTCGAGCCCCAGCAGGTCCCGGTTGGTGACGAGCAGCTGTCATGATCTCTACAGCACCTCTCTATAGTGGGGTGCACAACTGGACCAGCACAGAGCGGATTCGCATGTGTGGCCTCAACGAGGAGAGGTGAGGTGCGTGGGAGGCGTGGTAGGGGAAGGAGGAAGAGAGCGGAGAAAGTGAGTTAGGAATCTGGAGAGGCTACGGGAAGGGAGCTGGTGCTGGCTCAGCCCGTTCTTACTAGGGTGTAAAACGGGCTGAGGTGCGAAAGAGCCGCAGGGAGGGGATGGATATGTGGTCAAATGGTGGCATTCTGTGAATGGTCCCCACATCCTGTGCTCCAGCGAGGAGGGCCCACAAGCAGAGTGCGCTGGAGGTCTCTGCGGAGGAACTGTTGGCTGTGTGTAGCTGTATTGCCTCCACGGCGTTGGTGGGTGACGAGGCCGAGTTGTCTGCGTGTGCTGTTGGCTTCACCAGATCTGTGCTCTTAACTGCCAGGGGAGGGAAAGAGCTTGACCCACTGCGAGCCAAGCTGCTAAGAAGAGCTTTTGGTGACTCGGGAGGGTTAGTGCACACCAAATGATCAGATGGGAGAGTTGTGACATGCCACCAAATAGGAGATTAGGGAGGATTAGTGGTTGGGAGGCAGAATCGATCAAGACGCGTTCCTGGCCTGCCCCGTGGCTTTGCATCGCCTTTTTATTCCCGCAGCGCTGGGCTCTCCTTTTTGAAACTGATCGGTTTGTGGCTTCCTTGAGGCTACTACGTCTGTTCCGCGCATTTGCCGTAGCCAGAGCCAGAAAAGTTTTACGGGCTCAAAGGCAGGGTGTGCCTGTCGTTCCTCGTGGTCGGTGTTGAGGCTTTTGGCGGTGAGTCCTCCGAGGGCCAGTCACAAGAGCGGTGGGACAGGGAAGAGTTGAGACTCTTGCTCGGGGCGGAAAGGCGGGCAGAGATCATCTTCAGCCCTCAGCAGCCGCTTGGGCCGCCGTGTGTCTCTCAGATAAGAGAGGGGATGGCGTTGCCCTCTGCCTCTCCTAAACCACTTGGAGCTACTCCTAGTTTACAATCGACATTAAAGTTTGGGGCGTCTGAGCAAGACAGGCAAACCGGGCTGGCTGCAGCCGAGCGCTCTCCCTTGGCTGCCAGCCCTGCCTAGGGCCGGCTGGGAGGCGGCTGGCACGGGGCGGCCGCGCTGTCCCCGTCCCCTGCGGCTGGGTGTCACGGGCTCCTCCGCCTCCGTTTCCCCACGCCGCGGGCCGGGCTGACTTGTGGAAAAACCCCGGCAGGGTCCCGGGCCGGAGGCGGGCAGGCCGCACCACCGTAACCGGGGCTGCCCCCGGGGCCGTCCCGGCAGCTGATAGGGCCTGGGCCCGGCGGCGGCGGCGGCGGGGCAGGTCCGGTCCCGCCGTCCCTGCAGATAGCCGAGGGCGGGAGGAGGCAGGGCTGCGTCCCGCCCGGGGCCGGGGCCGGGGCCGGGGCCGGGCCCCGCTGTCCAGCTCCCGGCCGCTCGCCGGCGGTGCCGCGGGCAGCCAGCTGCGCTCGGGCGCCCCCTGGCGTCCCGCCGCCGCGCCGCCCGCCTGTGTGGACCCGGCCCCGGCCCCGGCCCCGCTCCCGCTCCGTTCCGCCCGCCTCACGGCTCCGCGGGGACCGGGCTTGCGACGGCGGGCTGGCTCCGGGACCCCCGCTCCCCGCCCCTCAACGCCCTCTCACACCGGCGGGGTCGGGCCTGCCCCGGTGCGAGGCTGGGCCACTGGGCCTGCCGGGGATCCGGGCGCCGCTTCCCGAGCCCCGGCGGCGGCGCCGAGGCAGCCTGTCCCCGGCCAGCCGTCCCCCGCACCGCGCCGCAGCCTGCCACGGCGATCTGATCTCCCCTCGCTAATGACAGTCGTCTTCGGCCTGCTGTGGCCGGGCTGACTTGGGGGGCCAGGCTGGAGAGGGCCCTGTCAAACTGCCGCCGAGGGGGCGGGAGGGCAGGAGCCCCTCGAAGGGACGGGCTGTCACCGGGGCTCGGGAGGGTCGGCGGGGGTTGCACTGTGGCGGTCGTGAAGCAGCCCAGAGTGGGGTCCCGGTGCTGGGGATACGGGAGTCCAAGGGGAAAGCTTGCTCCCGTAGCTTGTGTCTGTTACTTTGTTGTAAAAGCGCGGGAGGTAGGGGAGCAAATCCAGAAGAAATCGCGTCATCAGCAGCAACTAAACTTGAGCTCTTTTATCCTGGCACCAGCAGCTTGTCTAAATGACCCTTAAAGACCAGAGAATCACCATCGGGTAAATCCTGCTGGGGCAGGAGTGTCCCGGGGCAGGGCACTGAACACACGAGCGCTGTCTCCTGTCCGGTGGTCTTGTAGATCATAAGGACAGCTGTCTCCTCAGCACGCCCCATTTCCGTGGCGTTCACGGTCCTTATCCTGAGTTCAGGCTTTCCACTCAGGAACGGTCTTCCAAAGAGAAAGGGTCAAACGTGAGCAGGCCAGCAGGACATTGCACACCAGGGTGGCTGCAGGCACCCGCTGCTCCCGTCACGGACAGCTTGAGCCTGAAGAGCTTTGGGCTGGAGGAGAGCAGCAGGGCTGGGCTGGGAAGTCCCGGGCAGGGAATGAGCGTGGCTGGGAGACGGAGGAACGGGAATGAGGAGGTGCCTGTGGAAGAAGAGACAAGCGGGATGGGGCTCAGGGGAGGATGGGACTGGAAACATGTGGTGGGGCAGAACGGGAAGCGGAGGGGACAGGAGCGGGTGTGTGGAGCCGGGCTGTGACGCAGCGCAGTCAGGGAGGGCTGGCCCGGCCCGTGGTCAGGCTGGGGGGTCAGAATGGCCGTGGATAAGGAAGGTGCACAGAGCCGCTGCCATGGTGAAAGTCTTGTCAGGCCCGTAGAGTCAGCATTTACGTGTGAGGAGGTGCTATCCAGCAGGCAGAGCTCTGGGAGAGGGAGGACTGCAATGGGCAGCAGTGCTCCTCACCCCCTCAGTCTTCAGTGGCCGGTACCCGCCATGTAACGTGATGATGAGGAACTGGCTACCTGGAGCAGGCACGCTTCTTCAGGCTGCCAGCTGCTCTGCTGTCCCACGCGGGGACAGGGAGGGGTAGGACGCTGGGAGGGTATCTTGCGGTTTCCTAATACTGTGTCTTGTTCCTCGGCTAGGAGAGCCCCCCTTTCTGATGAGGAGTCTAAAACGAGCAGCTCCCAGCACTTGGGGTCTCAAGAGTTTTGCGTCAGCAGCAGCCTTTCCGAGGTGAGCTCCTTGCGTGCGTGTCTGGGTCCAAGAAGGCCTTTCCCTGACGGAACAGGCCAAGCAAGAGCATCTACCCTAATGGGTCCCGCGGGCTCCTTCTCGAGAGGGATGCACCTAGGTGCAGTAAGGCAAAGCAACGCTCTAGTTTGGCAAGAGCTGTTTGCCACTTCTGCCTCTGTGTCCTGGGGGGGGCTAGAGAGAAGGTCCTGCCTGCTTCGCTAGGAGCCACTTGCACAGCTCTCAGGAACACCTTCTCTCTTCTTGTTGCAGGTGGAGCTCACAGCAGTCAGCGGTGGTGGCAGCAGCGCCCAGGGGCTGGATGCTGATGGCAAGGTGGAGGAAAAGCTTGGGCCCAAACTGGAAGAGCAGCCACCTGATCCCAACCCAAGCCCGGAGTGTGCGGGAAAGACTGTGAAAGATGATGCCCTGGGCCCTCTGGCAAGCCAGGGGGATGGCAGAGGGCAGGAGCCTGCAATCCCCAGAGCTGCCGAGCAGGAGAGCAGTGATGCTGATGCTGCCTGGACACCTGCAGATCCTCACGGCGACAAGCAGGCTGATGCTCCTCCAGCCTGCTCCGTGGCTCCAGAGAGCGAGCCTGCTGGGAAGGAGAAAACCACCCCAAGCGCTGGAGCACAAGGGCCAGGCGTGCTGGCAGAAGGGACATTGTCTGTGGTTGTCTCCAGCTGCAACACCTCTGCCTCCGCTCCCGCCACTTTTACTTTGAACAGAGTGTGCTTTCCCACATCTCAGGCCCCTGCTATGCAAAAACTGCCCCTGTCCTTTCAGGCTGGGGCAGTTCTGAGCCCGAGCCAGTCGCTGGTGTACATCCCACCACCCAGCTGCGGGCAGCCGCTCAGCGTGGCCACGCTTCCAGCCACCTTGGGGGTCTCCTCCACGCTCACCCTCCCCGTCCTGCCTTCCTACCTACACGAGCGTTGCCTGCCGGCATTATCGCTTCCCCAGAGTTGCGCTCCTACCCCTACACCTTCTCCGTCACCAGACCCTTGGCTTCAGATGCCAAAGTGGTGCCTGTGGAGGTGAATCAGCTTAGCTGCCCTTCGCCCTCAGGCGGAAGCGGTGCCCAGGCTGCTGCCGAGGGTGCTCCCCCGTCCACCGCTGGCCCTTCCCTCTCATCCAGCCAGCCTCCGCTGGCAGCATCGTGTGGGAGCGCTGCTCCCTCTTCCGGCACCGGTGCGCACGCCAGAGCCCCGGCAGCTCCCGAGCCGAACGCACCGGGGGCTGCCACTTCCCTCTCTCCTCTGAAGTCGCCTCCACAGCTAGAACGTGAGATGATCTCCTCTCCGGAGTGCAGCGAGATGCCTCTTGATCTCTCCTCCAAGTCCAATCGTCAGAAACTGCCTCCACCCAGTCAACGCAAAACACCTCCTATGCCCATCCTCACACCCGTGCACACCAGCGGCAAAGCTCTTCTCACCACGGTCCTGTCCAAGTCCCAGCGCGCGGCCCAGACTACGGGCAGCAGCGTCACCTCGTGTCTCGGCACCACCCCTCCCTTAGTCATCTTCCCCGAGTTCCTGCGCAACGGCGAGCAGGGCTCCTGGGTGAAGAACACCACGCTCATCAGCACCATTCCAGGCACCTACGTCGGCGTCGCCAACCCGGTGCCTGCCTCGCTGCTGCTCAGCAAGGACCCCGGTGTGAGCTTCAGCAGGGACCCGCGCCACCTTCCCAAGCAGGAGCCTATTTCCATCATTGATCAGGGGGAGCCTCGCAGCGCTGGGGTTCCCTGTGGGAAGAAAGCCAACCAGGTCAGCACAGAAGGACAGCAGGATCCTGCCAGGAGACTTCTTCATGGCAGAGTTGCTCCAGGAGCTCCTTTGTGTCAGTCCAAGGACATCTCCACTTGGAATCCCGGCCAGGGAAGTGTGTACCCGCGATGCCCCGTGAATGGAAAACCTTCCAATCCTCAGCTTCTGCCTCTCGGCTGGTCTCCTTATCATCAAACCCCCCTGCTTTCAATTGGCATCTCCACAGCAGGGCAGCTGCCCCCAAACCAGAACAGCTCCTGCAAGCCAGCCGGTGCAGGTGAGCTCCCGACATTCCCGAGCGTGCAGCCCACAGAGTCCAGCGCAGCGCCCAGAGCCTGCCAGAGGGGCTGCCCAGGCTCCCACCTCAGGAACGGGAAGCTGCAGCCAAGAGCAAGAGCTGCCGGGCCTTGCCCAAGCTCTACGAGGAGCCGGCCAATCCAGTCCCGTTGGATGCAGGTCCATCTCTTCAGACCAGTGCTTTGGATGTGAAAGGGGGGAAGGGGAAGCTGGACAACCCTCAGAAGAGTCAAGAGTGCGATCAACCAGAGGCTGACTCCAGTAAGGAGGGCAGTGTACAGACTGAGGCTCCCCAGGGGAGCTGTAGCCTCAAACAGTTGGATGCAAAGCCTAAAAACCAAGTGTTAGCGGCGTATTTGTCGCACGATCTGCCCGCGGCTGGGCAGCAGAGCCTGCGAATGATTTCAGAGGTGCCCGCTGTGCCCACGGAGAGTCAAGGCAAGGAGCTGGGCTGCGAAGGCTCCCAGGAGCCACCAGCTGCAGAGCCCCTCCAGTGCGTGCGTCAGGTGGATCTGTGCAGGGTCAAGAAGGAGCGAGTGGAGTGTGACGTGTCATTTACTTCTGTGACTTGCCTGCGAGCTGGGACGGCTCCCCAGGCCTTTGCGAGGTCAAGCTCAAAGGAGCAGGCCAAATCAAGCAAGAGGGCAGCGTGCGCTGCAAGTCCAAGCGGCAGCATGATGGGGACACCAGGCAGGCCCACAAGAGACTGAAGTGCCAAGCCCAGGATGGCGAGGAGTCCCCAAGCAAATCGGGGAGCCGGAGCGTGCACAGCCGGAAGGTGGGTGGGATGGGCTGGGACTGTTGGGTTATGGCAAAGGTTAGCAGGTGAGGTTGGGGGTGAGGAGGGAGCTCTCGCAGGGGAGGGCGGCTGAGTGCACAGGGCTTTCCACCCGTGCTCTTTGGCATTACCTGGCAGTGGATTAATGTACCCGTGTCTGCAGTTTATCTAGAGCAAAAATGGATCTGGGGTGTCAAAAATGCTGGAGGGCACCAGCATGATGGGTGGGGGACAGCGTTTTGTCCCTTCTCCTTTGCTACTCCAGCTCAGTCAGTCGGCAGCTCAAGCTTCAGTCTGTGTCTTCCATTCACAGTGGCGAAAACACCATGACAATCCGCATGAACTCAGCAAACGAGATGGCCGAACCGGCCTGGGATCAGTGAAGGATCACAACAGCCTCAGGGTAAAGCGTAAGCGCAGGAGGCCAGCGAAGACGGAGTTCCCATCTCCGGCACACCGCGGGGACAGCCACGAGGAAGGTACTCTTGTGAATGGCAATGTGTTCTTGCGGGTCAGGCTGCAGCGGTTCCTGTCGCCCTGATGCCTGCGGGGCCAAGCCACCGCTCCCCTGAAGCTGAATGGCCTCTGGAGCTAGTGGCTTCCCGTAGCGGGTTGGCATCCAAAATAGAGCTGCAGCATGATGCTGGACTGCCCTTCCCAGGCCAGCAGACGTGCGTGCACAGATCTGTGGCATGTTTTCTCACGGCTCGGTTTTCCCCACAGGTTACCTTGAGAAGAAACCCAAGAACAACTTTCGGGATTTCATTCCGGTGGTGCTGAGCAGCCGGACGCGCAGTCAGTCGGGTGAGTTGGTGCCAGGGGACCCAGGTGGGAGCCCTGGGTGGACTGGGAGCGTTTCCCTTTTTACGTGGCCTTGTCCCCGTCTTCTGTCCTGCCTTGCAGGGTTTTTCTTGTAGATACTCTTGGCTTTTTTGTCAGCTAGAAATCCCGCTTTCTTGCAGGAAGCATCGCTGGCTCTTCTGCTGGTGTGACGGGAGAGTGTGATGTGACTGGTCAGGAGATTTTACCGTTGCTGGAGGAGGATCAGGAAGAAGAGGAGGAGGAAGAGGAGGAGGAGACATCCTTGAAACGTCGCAAGCTGCGAAAATCCCACAGGACATCACGCTATCACAGTCGCAGGGCCAGGGACAGGTCTCTGTCCGAGAGGAGCGGCTGTTACACGAGGAGGACCCGGGAGCTGCCCTGGAGAGTGGAATCACCCAGGCAGCTGTGGGAGCCCAACGAGGAGGAGGAAGATGACAGCCACATCAAAAGGAAGAAAAGGAGACGACAGAAAAGTCGGAAATACCAGACAGGGGAATATTTGACCGAGCGAGAGGAGGAGCGAGTGGGCTACCCCCACAGGAGGCGAAAATCCAAAGCAGGTACAACCTGGGAAGGGGTTTCTGGTACCAGACTGGGGGTCTTTTTGTTTTGTTGCTTTTTTTCTTGTGTGGGGATTTTGGCGGGGGGGATGTTTTGGGTTTTTTTTTTGTAATGATGAAACTCCATCATTATTAATGGCTTGATGTCCACAGCATGGGCCACTTGAATTGATCAGCTCTTCTTTCAAAAATATTTACAGTAAATTTCAGAGTAGGAAACAGCAGCTTCTGTGGCTAATTAGATACTGATCTTACACTCAGATTAAGACAGAGGGCATGGGAAAATGAGAATCGGACGAGGTAGCACAGTGAAATATTTCTGGACAAGCATGGGCCCCTGGGAGCAGTGTTCAGCATTCCTGGCTAAAGTAGAGGGACATGGAGCCATCACAATTCAACTGGGCTTCTTTGTGCTTTGTCTTGCTTTATTAAGGCAACTTGCAAGCTTGCACCAGGGAGCACAAGGGAGAGAGGATTAACAAAGCTAGAGTGTCTGCAAGCGACGGAGAAATCCCCCTCTGTGGTTCGTATTTGCAGCTTTGCTAGGAGGAGGATGCTGTGCCGCCTGCCTGTGTCCTGCTCACTGCTCTACCTCTGCTCTTGCGTTTTCTCCCGTAACTGCCCAGACCATGTGGTCAAAACTAAATCTGTGATCTGCGTTTCCCTGAGGTTTATCAGTCTCTGCGGTCCCTTCTCTCTGTCCGTGCAGGGGCAGTTTGAGGCTGTGGGAAGCAAGGCTGGGATTCATCCAGCAGCGCACCGATGTCTCAGTGTGTGTGCTGACAGCTGGCTGGTAGCTCGTAGCTGTGTCCGCGTGTCCCACAGGGTAACTTCTGTCAGGGCTGCAGAAGAGCACGTCCGAGCCACAGTGTTGGGGGAAGCACTTCTGCCAGCCCTCCGTACACTTGGGCCTTTCTCTTGGAGGTGATGTAGTGGATATGGACCTGTTGCCTTCGCCACATCGGTGCTCAGATCGACAGTCCTCAGGAGAGGCTGAGATGCTGCTGAGGTGCCGTGAGAAGTATTAGAGATGGCTGCTATCCTCCCACCGGCTGATCTTCCAAGCTGCGTTTCTGCTCTGGCACAGTTTTACGCTATTGCTGCAGCATCTGGGTGCCTCTGTGGGAGCAGGAGTAAAGTTTCTGATGGGCTTCCTGGCATCTTCGCAGTTCAAGGGCGCTCTCAGACTGTCTCCTGCTGACGCCTGTTCCAAACGGAGCCTGAGAAGGAGGTTTGAGTGCAGCAGCATTCGGGAGGGTTTTCTCCAGAAGCTTTAGCACACTTCTTAAGAGTGTCTGTCTTCTGTCCAGCCATTTTCCCTCACGCGCTGCTTGCTCAGCCCTCAGATACGTGAGCTTCTGTATTTTGGATTCAGAAGCTGTGGCCTAGAGCCGTTGCTGGCTTTGGAGATGAGGACCTGGGTGCTACAGTGGCACTGTAAGCTGGCTGGCAGCCAGAGGAGGGACAGGGGGCCAGCCCGCGTGTTTGGAGAAAGCAGACCATTGTGTCCTGTACTAGCTAAAGAATCTGTGTCATCTTCGGGTACGAGCTGCAGCGATCCACTGACAAACGCCTGGCTCGCTGGGGCCGAATCCCCTCCAGGAGAGGGGTTAACACAAGCAATCTTTGGTTGCTAATGCCACCTCATCATCAGGCGCACCTAAGAAACAACCAGGACCCTTAGGCTTCAGGGTGGGCACTGGGTGAAGGAGGCTATACCCCTTTGACGGTGAAGGTAATGCTTGGATCCATTGGCGGTGTCTCCTCTCTGACCGGTACCGCCTTGCTTTCGGGCAGAGCACTTTGATCAGCTGGACTGGCTGTTCCTCACCTACGAGTGCATGCCCTGGAGTTTCACTGCTGCTCAGCTACGGTTGAGGTGCACGCGTTGATGAAAGCACTAAGCCAGTGGTGTTCCTCTGTCTCCTTTGGATACTGAAGAGAGTGAAAATAGATGCAGACCCCTGCCAGAGCCACTGTTGGACCTCTGGGCTAGAGGAACCCACTGTCCACCTCCCCTCTGTGCTCGGAGGAGCGATGGCATGCTGTTTTCCTCCTGCTGCGTGTGCAGGTGCTGCCGGAGTGTGCCCCTTGCAAGCACAGACCATCCTGTTTGCTACATGTTGTCTGATGTGTCAGCATTTTACCCCTTTCTCTTCACGTACCAGCCAGAGACTTGGCTCTTCCTCGCCACGTTCCCGACTCTTCTTAGGTTCGTGCCGTTTCCTACTTGTCTCCTCCGCAACCCAAGGGTGCTGTTCATTGCTGGGAAGGTGTTTCCTGACACGGACATGCATCCTGCCAAGTGAGGTCCATTTAACACTACAGTGATGGGCTGCTTTAAAAGCTTTGCTCTAGAACACAGAGCCTCTGCACGCTGGCAGAAGGAATCGGATATCAGAGAAGGAGCATCTCAAGTCCTTGCATACTGCCCTGGGTTAGTTGTGAAAGCATCGCAATGCTGTAAAAAAGACAAGGACGGTGTTACAGACAGCCCAGCAGAAATCTCTGTCTGGTGATTGCTTCCAAAACAGCAAGCAGGCTAGTGATTGCTGTGTGCTGCCTTCTTGACAAGCATCATCGCTAAAACTTTGCTTAATTACAGCCTGAGAGTTGGGCATGAGCTTAAAAACAAATACCGTGTTCTGTGTGGTGGGAAGTCAGAACTGCCGCCCAGACAATGTCTCGTGGGTGCGCTCCACTTTGTTCAGAGCAAGGAGATGTCTCCTGTTCCTTGCCTAAGTACATCCAGCATGCTGCATTCTGTCAGGGTCTGTCTAGCCCGCAGTTTTCTCCTGACCGTGGCAAGCGCAGAGGCTATGCAGGGCCAGCACTGAGCACAGCCGCTTCCCGGACTTCAGCCACCTGGGCTTCCCCAGCATCCAGAACGGCTAAACTAGGGCTGTCCCTACCCAGGCCTTCTGCAGCTCGTTTATGGGTCTGTTGTCCATGCATTTGCCTAAATCTTTTCTGGTCGTGCTGATAACATCTGCCTCCACCACCTCCAGTGGCAGTGAAGCCCTCAAGTTCCCTCCGTGCTGTGCAAAGTCCTTTTGTCTGTTTGTTTTTTAACTGATCTCTTGCTCATTTCATCGAGTGCCCATAAGTCTTGTGCTGCAGGATCGGGTGAACAAGATTCCTCCACTCAGCTGATCCAGCCTTGTAGGATTTTTGCAAATTTTGGTCACATCCTTCTCCGCCTTCTCCTCTCCAGACTGAGGAGTCCCAGCCTCTCTTGTAGGGCGGCTTCTCCACCCCTCAGTTGTTTTGGTTGCCTTTCTCCGCTTCAACTCCATTCTTCCTGAGATGTGGAGACCAGAACAGCACAACAGTACTTGAGACATGCTTGCTTTGAGATTTTATTTGTGGTTCTACCTTGGTATCTTGGCCAAACCCATTTTTCTGTGCAAGATCCATGGCCCCTGCTTCCTAGCAATAACAAGACATAAGTGGAAGTTATGTGTGGTGCTTGATGTGGAGAATCTAGAGTCTCAGCGTAACGTGGAAGCTGAAGATGCTGCTCCTGGAGATCTACAAAACCTGCCTTGGCACTGGAGGCAGCAGTGTCCCTAACAGACATAAAGCTTTGTTCCTGGAGTTTATCCTCCCGATCCCTTGAACTAACCCACTGGGGCATCTCCTAGCTCTTCACCTAGAAATGAAGCGAAGTCTTTGTTCCCAAACAAAGTGCCCAAAGCTGTGGAGGGAGCCAGGCTTGAGAGACTCAGACTCTGCAAAGCTGCGTACAGATGCCTCCCCTGTCCTTTGGTCTACACAGGGGTCTTCCTTTGTAACCTGTTTTGTTCCAGCACTGATCATCTGTGCAGAGGGAGGCGTATGGCATCATACAAGTCCGGGCAGTTATTTGTTCACAGGGCTTTACTTTCGTGTTCCATACTTTGTTTTCCTGTTGCTGTCGTGCCCTTGCTACGGGATGTTGCTATTTCACGGAAGCAGAGTGCCTGTCCTTGCGCGATGTGCAGGGCTCTGTAATGAGCAACTTGCAGCTCTGTGTAATACAAGGAAGAAAAGACTGGATTTCCCTTGAGGCATCCTGGTACTTCCTACCTGCATGCATATTAATTGAAACTTTAATGTGCTACTTAACTTAAGGGGAAGATGTGAGAGGGCGAGGCAGGGTCTGGTTTTGTAGGCAGCGAAACAATGACTGTTCACAGAGAGCTTAAAGGGGATACCTCCTGCATTTTCTGTCTCTCTGAGGGGTGTCCCATGTGAGTCCTGCTCAGCCTCGCAGGTAGGGAGCGCACCGTATGGCAGCATGCAATTACCGAATTACTGGGAAGCGTGCTGACAAGCTGGGTTGTTTCGTACTGGGTTCCCTGTCAGACCTAAGGAAAAGCCTTGGTCAGTTGTGTGCAAGCCCCAGCTCTCAGTAGGCATGGCCTTTTCAGACCAGGACCGCTGTCTGTCGTTGGGTGTCTTGTGTCCACGCTGAGTCCGTCCCTGATGGGGAGAATCTGTGCATTCACTCTGCTTCTACTTACTGCAGTGCCTCCGCCGTGGGTCTGGAGTTCTGGATGCGCAGCCGTCACAGATCGGCAGATTTGTTTTGCCTGGTGGCAGAGATCTGGGTTGCTGGCCTTCGGTGCCATTCCTACAGAAGCTCCTCATTCCCATTTCTCCTTTAGATTTTAGGTACCGGAAGCAGAAGGAGCCTGTGAAGGGTAAAGGCACAGAGCTGCGACTGAGGAGCAGGCTTTCCCCCTCCCCTCGAAAATCTCAAGGACGCCCGGACTTTCGGAATGGCTTCTTCCTGGAGCACTCCGACAGCTCTCCCGTCCAAGAAGAGCTGGAGAAACCATCAGGAAAACGCAAATGTAAAACCAAACACCTGGCAGGGATCTGTGACGAGGGGAAGGTATGGCTCGGACTGATGAGGGGAAGATGTGTGGGGAGAAGAGAGAGAAAGGAACTCCTGTTAGTGAGCCATGGCCACATGTGCCAAGGAGTTGTATTCCTTTCTTTTCCAGGGGAAAGGCTGCTGGAACCAGCCCAAAATGCGCTCTCTGAAGAAGCCCCAGGACTTGTGGACACTTTGTAAGTCCCGTCGGGTCAGCCCAGGGAGTTCCCCCGAATTGCCCATGGCCCAGAACGTTCCTCCTGGAGCTCGGCGGCTGATTGTGAACAAAAATGCAGGGGAGACCCTTCTGCAGCGAGCAGCTCGCCTGGGCTACAAGGTGAGTTTGGGTGCCCTTTTCTGCTTTGTGTCCTGTGCTGCCTTGTCTGGGTTTGTGTGTAACCAGGCCTGCAACGCTCTTGTTCCTGTAGGACGTAGTGCTGTATTGCCTGCAGAAAAAGAGCAGTGACGTGAACCATCGTGACAACGCTGGCTACACAGCTCTGCACGAAGCCTGTGCGCGAGGCTGGATCGACATCCTCCACATTCTGCTAGAGCACGGCGCCAACGTGAACTGCAGTGCGCAGGATGGCACAAGGCAAGCCAGTGAGAGGGGAACGCCTGGGGAAGCACCGGGAAGTGTGGGAGCAGGGAGCAGGGCGTGTTTTTCAGGATCAGCTGTCGGTCATCACTAGATTTGTCTTAACCCAAAACAGAGCATTTGCTTTGCGAAGTCTTCCAGTCTCTTCTTTTTCTGCCAATGCTTCTGTCCTTGCAGGCCTGTCCACGATGCAGTAGCAAATGACAACCTGGAAACCATGTGGCTTCTACTCTCCTATGGTGCTGATCCCACTCTGGCCACTTACTCTGGGCAGACAGCTGTGAAGCTTGCCACCAGTGAAGTGATGAAGCGCTTTCTCTGCGGTAGGTGCCAAGCCTGGGGGTGGCAGCGCTTCCGTCCTTCCTGTCTGGCAGCATATGGGACCAAATCTGGGTGTCAAAGGGTTTAGAAGGGCTTGAGCAGCAGGTGACTGAGGAATTTTAGCTCTGTCCTGTCATGTGTGTGTGTTTTTACCGCCCAAACCTTAATTCTAGAATTTTATACTCTTTTCCAAATAAGATACAAGTCACTTTTCAGTCTTTAATGTGCAAGGAGATGGCAACGCTGTGGTCACACAGCTAAAGACAGTGCTGTGCATGAGGCTTGGAGACATTGTTCCACAGTTCCTGGTTCTACTGCGTAACCTAAGTGAACATATTTTTGCTGCCAAGTAATGATGCCTTCTACTCAAAAACAGCTCTGCCCAAATGCTGCCTGCCTGCCATTGTTAGAAAGGACCATTTTGGATCCCTGTGGCCGAGAGTGAAGCGTGCCCGCTTTCTGCGCTGTTTGTGTAGAAGCAAGATGAGTATTGTGGCTTCTACACAACAGCAAGGAAGAGACAGCTAGAGTAGTGGTGGTTCCCAGCAAGATACAAGGCAGAAAATCTCCAGTGTTGAAAAAATCTTGTTTGCCAGCTGTCTGTCTGAGCTCCTCCAGGCTTAACTATACGTGCAGGTGTTGGAGATGTAATTTTGAACTCAAGACAACCCTAAGAACCTTTCTTTCCAGTCCACTTAGCGTTGTCAGTTTTCCCTTTTCAGCTTCTATTTCGTATTCTCAGGCCCGGGGTCACGTTGTCCTCTCCTGAGTGAGGGTATCCTTCTTCCAAGTTATGGATCAGCTTTTGCCTTAATGCCTAACTGCAAAGTGGGGAAAAGCAGCAGAGGTGAAGTGGCTCACCCAGGATCGATGGATATACGTGCCAGGATCATGCTTTGACCAGTAGATAAGCATTAACCCTCTCAATTTTTTTCTCTTTAGATTACCTTTCGGATCTCCAGGGGCGCACTGATGGAGATCCTCGAACAGCATGGGACTTCTACAGCAGCTCTGTGCTAGGTGAGTTCAGCCTGTGCCATTTCATTTACAGCAGCAGAGCAGAGAGAAGTAACGCTAGGTAATGACACGTCATTCACTCGGGTCTGCCCGCGTCCCTCCCAGCTCACGTCTTAGAGATCTTGCTGTAATGTCACGTGCTGCGAGTTGCTCCTGAAAGGGACTTTTTCTTTGGGAAGCTGCATGTGTGGATCCCTCCAAGTAGGCTGAACACAGCGTGCAAGACTAGACTCCAAGTGCTGCTGGTGATTCCTGAGGGTCTTTGGGTATCGATCCCGGAGCATGTTATTCTTGTAGCAGCTCTTGTTACTCCCCTGCTAACAGTCCTCAAGATAAAACCAAGGAAGGCAGAGGACATATTTTTTCCTTCAAGGTGCAGAAGCCTTGAACTTCCAGGTTCCCAGAGCTGCCCATTCCTCTCCTCTGCTTTGGAGGGCAGGCGTTTGTCTGGGGGAGGTCCTCTTCTTACAATGCCAGGCATTTCCCAGTGAAGGCATGACTTGTACCTTTTACTGTCACTTCCTGAAAATTGTGGTTACCAGCTCAGAAGTTTTCTTGAAATGATACAGGCACAAGGTCCACAAATTGCTCACTGTGTTGCTCCAGTTCCCCCAGAGTCCATGAATGAAGGTGTTCTGGATCTAGCCGTGGGCCTGTGGCAGACTGCACAGGCCTTCCCAACGACTTCTGAGACAGCAGATCAGCGCTCTCAAGCCCTTCATAAAGACTTGGGTTATTTACGCTGGCAAGCTAAAAGGCTGTTGATTTTAGTTGCTCACCTCCGTCGTTTCCGACATCCTTCTAGAAATGAAAAAAAGGTCAGATACATATGGAAGGGTGCTCTTGGTAGAGGACTTATCCTTGGAGGACCCTGGTGTCTCTTCATTTCAGAATAGAATAAATTCTGTACTCCTAAGAACGCTTTGTTCATAGGCTTTTGCGTCTCAGGCATGCCAAGGAAACTGTTCAAACCGCAGCCTCCTTTCTCTAGATTTCTCACTCTTGAAGCTATCACAATCCTTTAAGAAGAAGCCTCTTTACCACAAGAAAAATAGCTATTCTTTGACTGTAATACTTTTAAAGTAAAGATATTACCCCTTTTGATTTATCACTGATTCCCACTTGGATTTCTCTGATAAACAAGGAGGGAAAATTGTGTGTGGTTTTGTGGGTAGGAGAGTTTGGCTCTCTTTGGTTACTACAGCATACTGAGTTCTTGGTTACCCAGACAGCTTATATGCTTGAGTTCTAGTATCTGCTTATGTCCTGCTCATCAGCTTCCTTTCCTCTCGAAGATCCTGGCATGGGGTTGTAGACTGCCGATTCGCATACCCTCTAGGAGACCCACTGCCACATGCAAGTGATTTAGAAATGTGCCATCTTGTTTTTCATATGCCCTAATGCCTGAAATGAAACGGGTGGATCTTGCAAAAGCCAGCCGACTGCGTTTCGTTCAAATTAGCTGCTTGTTTCAGTTCTTTCATTTCCGTATCCCTCAGCTCGTCTTGAAAAATCTTGTCTTGCATCATGTCTTCCCACATTTCTGTCCTCCACCCCTGTAGGCAAAAAGAAAGGGATTATTTTTTTCAGTAGGCAAACCATCACCGGCTCTTCTGGTGTTTCTTGGGTGGATGGAGGGGTATTGGGATGTCACTGCTCACAAGGGCCTTGCTTAGACACTTGGCTAATACATGGCAAATCTCCACAGGGAGTGCTGGGGACTGCACTTCTTTTCCTTCCCCTGGACCTTAGTCGAGCTTTTCAGAGTGTTTCTTCATTTGAGGGTGGAAAAAGACTATCTTCTCTGTTAAACACATCCTACCTCTTCCAGTGGGACCTCACACTGAATCCTGGCCACTGTGGATGTGTCTCTACTGGGTCTCTGTCATTCACATGATGCCATCTGTCAGGTTGTGTCTTCCTTCTCTCCTGTGCTACCTGAAGTTGGTTAACAAGCCAGACAAATCCCGCATTGATCTGCCTGTACCCTTCCCTAGAAACGTCATTTCATCCTTGCTGCAGTGGAAAGATCCTTCCAGCGTTGGTTGGGCTGATGCTTGCATCTCAGGTGCTTCGGACTTTAACAGGTACCTCTGCACAGCACTTGGGCGAACGTAGGTTCCTCCTAGACGTGAGAGTGATGATCCCTGGAGAAATGTCAGCTACACAAAGTGTTCTGAAACTCCGTGGCTTTGGTGTTGCTTGTGGGATATTTCTCTCTGGCTCGGAGAGAGGACGGCAGAGATCCCAAGCTGAAGCACCACCACGCTGCTGGCAGAGGGTCAGTCACGCTGCCCCTCCTTTCGCCCCTCTGCATGGAGCGTTCCCAGCGCTGCCCTTGACGCTGCCTTTGGCAAGCTGTGGCAAGGAACTCACGCAGCTGGGAGGTAATCCTTTATCCTGCCAGGTCTCTTTTCAGCGGGCACAGAAAGGGACCTTCCTTTTCATCCACACCTAGGTCGGCTTACAGCAGTAGTGAAATGGCAGTGTTAGGCCATTGTCGCCTGTGCTTTGCCGGGCACTACTGCAGGACACTGCGTGAGTCAGCAAGGAAGAGCAAGGTGCCTGAGACAAGGGGCTGGTTTCTTTACAGTGATGTTTACTGAGAGTTTTGAAATGGGCTTTTTTGGCTCAGTTACCTTCAGCAGTCACCTCGGGTCACCAAGAGCAGCTACGCCCCGGGGCAGGGAAGTACCTGGTTCTGCTCTGCAGTAACTGAGCTGCTCCCAGCTGTCACAGGCAGCAAACCAGCTCAGCAGAAAACAGTTCTCCTCCTTCAGTGGTTCAGTCCTTCAAAGTTTCCCTTTCCATCAGATCCACCAGCTGAAGCACAAAACATTGCATGTTCCTCAGGGTGGAGGAGAAATCCCAGGCCCCTGCTCGATCTGCTTCCATTCTTTGAGGCAGGAATGTTGTGCACATTTTCCTTTAGGTCTGCAAATCTCTGGGGGCCAAAAGATAATGAGGGAAGCCAGGGTGTGGGATCTCTGAGGTCTGAGTATGGTAAAGTCATCAGCGTCTTGCGCTTCGTGCTACTGTAATTCCAGATACGAAGTCCCACTCCAGGGTTTTGTTCCACACCTGGGACTAGCATTGTTGTGCCTGATTGTCTCCCTGCTACTCTGCGGTGGTACAGGATGTTCCTGTTCTTGTCGCAGCCTTCACTTGGGCTAGCGGACAGGACTGAGTGAGAAGAGCTTTCAGGACAGACATTGGATCATATTGTTGCCACATGAAATGCATTTAATTCTTTTTTCCTGGGTTGCTCAAGAAATTTGGTTTTTTTCGGTGACGGCACCTGAGCTTTGCCTAGCAGTGATATCGGACCAATATTCATGTCACTTATTTTTGTCCTATTCTACAGTAAGTTTTGAAGATTTAAGCACCCTGTTTTTCTGTTTCTTAGGGAATTTTTTTTCCTTGGCAGGACTAAGAAATGACTTCATTTTTTTCCTGAGACCCTGTTTGAGCCTATGTCTCCTGTCATCTGCTGTTGTTTCTCTATTAAAATAACATTCTTGCTGGGTGCTGCATTTATTCGTAGAGCAGTATGGTGCGTGGAGCTTTCTCATGCAGCACACCATAAGATTTTTTTTGCAGCCTTTTCTCTCGTGCGTGGTGTTGAACTTTTGCATGATTGGTTTATTTGCTCACCAGCACATTTGGTCTGACTTCTCTCTGTAGAACCTAAACTCTGTTTTCTGGAAGTTTTTGGAGTTATCCTATATTATCTCAGCAGGACAAAAACAGTCTGCAAACCCAAGACTATTCATACCACTTAATAATAAAATCCAGGCAGCAAGCTATTTTTCAACAGATGCTTTTCAGATTGGTGAATAGTAAATTTAACTGCCTTTAAATGGTTTATGGATCAAGTGTGCTGCTCTCCATCTCCTATGGAAGCAAATCCTGCTGGAGCTCAGGTACCTCCTGGAACAGCCAGCTTTAAGCCAGGAATCTGCGGGGCTGATTCTCTGAAGTCATGCCTGTTGTTGTTTGGTTGTATTAGTCTCTAGATCTGCCGCACAGTTTGGTGGCACAGCCTTGCAGTCCTTATTTAGACACAGTTGCTGGCACGCACCTCTAGATAACCTGCTGACAGTTGTCAAGAGCAAGTACTCAACGAGCAGAGCGCAGTGCCTTCCTTTATAGGATCTGTGCAGACAAAGCATCTCATACATCCGCCTCCTTCCTCTCTGGCGCAGGTTCTTCCAGGCTGAGGAGAGCTGTGCTGGCAAAGGAGAGGGGGCTGAGGCCGTTTCGGGGAGAGTCTGGGGGTCAGCGTAAGAAAAGACAGCCAGCCAGAGTGGCCCATGTTGCAAGCAGGCAGTGCCTCGCCTCGCGTGCGGGATCAGTGTAAACCTGACGGTTGCTGCTATGACATAAGATGTTCTTTCTACCTGACGCAGTCAGCGAGTGGAGTCTCGCTGCGCAGAGTTTCTCCGGGACGAGGGGCTGGAAGGAGAGCGGGAGGAGCCCCTGGGACTCGGCTCTCGCAGTTGCTGTGACGTTGCGGGAAGGTGCAGGCGAGGCTGCGGTGGCAGACGGTCCAGCTGGGCAGAGCTGTGTCCCCAGGGAGTGGTGAGCACTGGCTGGTGTGAAACTGTGAGCAATGCCAACGTCTGTTTCCTTGTTGCAGAGGGGAAAGATAGCATTGGATGCGATCTTCTGCTCAACCCTCCAGGAAGTTCAGACCAGGAGGAAGAGGAGCAAGAAGCAGACAACTTCATGTTTGAGTTCTCAGACAAGCCACTGCTTCCCAGCTATAACCTCCAAGTGTCCGTCTCTCGGGGGTGAGTATCTTTTCCTGGAGCAGAGAGCATTTGGGTGACGTTAATGCTGGGGTGGAGGGGGAGCTCACAGAACAGAGCCCTTGAGCTCGTGAGGATAACAGCCGTACAACAAAGCCTTAGGCTATCCTCCAGGTGAGGGATAACACGAGATGTTCATATATGGAGAATTCATGCCTGCCTGAGAAACTTTGAGAGCCCAAGCTGACTGTGTGCGGAGGAGCCAGGCCATATAGAGTTGCACTTGCGCCCTGTAGATCTCAAAGCACTCCTCCAAAGGAGGAGATACCTTTATCCCCGTTCTGCAGGTAGACACATGGAGGAATGGAGCTACTGCAGCTTCCCCAGGAGGAGCAAATTGCTGCTGCTGAGGCAGTAAATGCCTCTTGTGGCACACTCCCCGTCATACGCCATCTCATCATGAAGCATTGCATAGACTCTTTTTTAGAAAAATGTGAGGGTAGAAACCACACTTTGTAAGCCCCAAGTCAGAGAAGCAAGTGGAAGATGCAGGGTAAGATGGAATTAGTTTGGCTAATTCTCAGAGGTCCACCTCTGAGGTGGTCACCGTGGTCTCTCGTTGCAGTCAGCAAAGACTTGACAGCAGGTTTTATCCAAACGAGGGCAGGAGCGAACGTCAGGCTGAGATGAACTGCTGGGCACAACTGGTCAGCTCTCCAGTGACTGTGGAGGAACCGGGAGGGCACACTCACTCAGCTGGGCACTCCCGCGGTGTAGACGTGCTTAGAGAAGTCCCAGCCTGGGATTCGTTGGCTGGTGGCTGGCACAGCACAAAGCCTGTGAAGTCCTTCAGTCCCTGTTTTAGTCTCCTTGGTCTTGTCCCCCAGAGTTAATGAAAAGAGGAGAAAGACGGAGGGACTGTAGGTGAGGGAGACCTATACGTGAAGGAACCAAGCACGGAAAGACTCCTTTGGTTTAAGAAAGGCCAGGTTTAACAACAGAATTTGTTTTAAAACAAATTTTTCACTGAGGGGTATGAGTAGATTGTTTCCCCTCCATCATGGGGAAGGCTAAATCGGGTCACAGCTCTGGAGCAGTCCTCCCTTCTCCACCTCCTGTGACACCGTGGCAATTGCGTTTGCTCAGGCTGCAGGGAGGAGACAGGC
The DNA here is from genome assembly GCF_018139145.2 of Gymnogyps californianus. Lineage (NCBI taxonomy): Eukaryota > Metazoa > Chordata > Aves > Accipitriformes > Cathartidae > Gymnogyps > Gymnogyps californianus. Next base: position 24,434,931 of record NC_059479.1, on the reverse strand, counting down.
GACTTGGAAGAGGCAGCAACAAAAGTGCTCCTTTTCTGTGTAGCGAATTTCCGTGCCTGCCAATTCCTGCCCATCCAGAGGGACACGTACAGCGCCCAGGAGAAGTGGCCTGGGTGGGAACTGGAGCCTCTGGTGTGGCTTCTCGCTGGGTGGGGATGCTGCCGGGACACCTTTGAAGGCGTAACTTTCACACCGACGTCCCTGCCTTGCTTTGAGTGCTTTAAAAAGATGCGGTCTGCAAAGCAGCGATCGAACCCGGGCGCGTCTCTGAGCCTAGGTCCTGTACGTGTGGTCTGCCCAGACCCTGCGGAGGGGACCACGTGGAGAATAGTGCCTGGAGCTCACCGGCAGCGCTGCGTCGAGGGGAGGGCCAGCGTGCCGGCAGCAGGGAGGCGGTGAGGTGGGCAACGTGCCTGCGGACCCCTCCGCCCCTAACCCGCCATCCTCTTGCCCTCCTCGCAGGCCCTGCAACTGGTTCCTCTTCTCCGACGTGCTCAAGCGGCTGAAGCTGTCCTCCCGCATATTCCAGGCCCGCTTCCCGCACTTCGAGATCGCCACGCTGCCCAAGGCGGAGTTCCAGCGCCAGGTCTCTCTCAGCCAGGTGCTGGCGCAGGAGGAGGTGCAGGAGAGCCCCGAGCCGGCGCAGGGCGCTGCAGAGACAGTGGAGCTGGTGCACTACGAGCCCGAGCTGCTGCAGCTGCTGGGTTCGGCGGTGGAGTACCAGGCCTGGAGCAGCTGACGGGGACAGATCGCTCCCTGCATCACGAGGCAATAATAAGGACCAACGGGGAGCAGCCCTCTCAGCGCCAGCAGCAGGGACCCGAGTCTTTGGCCAGCCGGTCCTCCTCTCCTCGGGCTCTCCTCCGGCTGGGGAGAGAGGACCCTTGCCTCCAAGGACTTCCCAGGGTCCCTTCCCGACGAGCAGCGGCGGTTGCAGCCGTCGGCCCCATCCAGCTACGGCGGGCGATGAAGCCCCCTCGGCGGGGCTGCGTGAGCCGGAGCTCGTGGGGCAGCGGCGGCTCCGGCTCCGCCGAAGCGAGGGGCGGTGGGTGCCGCTGCCCCTCCCCGCCTGACCCCATGGAACTGCGCCTCTCTGTTTGCCCTCCCCCTCCCAACGTCTTCCATAGTATTTATTTAATTAGTATTTAATTTGTAATGTTTCCTTTGTTTTTGCTCAGTCTGTATCACTGTGATGGTGAGCTCCGGGCTAGGGGGCGAGGGCTTCCTCCGGCCCCTCTCCAACACTCCCCTGGACCAGCCAGCCCCCGAGCCACAGACCCGGGGGGGGTTCACGGCCCTCAAGGGCCGAGAGCCTGGGGACAGTCACTTCCCTTAGCTTTGGAGCCGGCTTCTGCTGAAGGCGCTCACCGGCCAGCCGAGAGCCAGCCCCGCTGCTCCATCCTCTCACCGGGCTCCTTCCTGCATCTCATTCGTGCTGCTGCTCCCGCTCCCCGGCGGCTGTCGCACGGGCAGACGCAGCCCGTGACCCCCCCCCCCCCCCCCCCCCAAGCGCACCCCACGCTTCCCGGCAGCTTGTCCCCCCTGCCCCGGGCCGGAGGGGGTGTCTCTCGCCACTGCAGAAGCCCCCTCCTCGCCCTGCGCCGTGTCTGCTCGGCCTCGCCCCGCTCCCCGCGCCCCTCCTGTGTCACCAGGAGCAGTTCTCTGGGAGAGAGCGGGCACGGCGCCCGCCGCCCGGGCACGGGGCAGGGCTGCTCCGCTCCCGGGAGATGGTACAGTTTTATTGTACAGGTGCTAACAGGACTGAGGACGGGACAATCTGGGTTTTTCTGGCTCTCCCCTGCTCCGCAGCGGGAGCGTTGGGTGGGTTTTGGTTTTGGGTTTTTTTTTCCCTCCCCCTCGTTGGTTCGTTTTTTTTCTTTGTGTTGTGTTTCTTCCCAGCCAGGGCAGGTGTTACCCCTTCCCCTTGGACTCCCAGCCGCCGGCCTCCCCTCCTGGGGGCCAGGCAGCGCCTTGTTGAAGCCGAGGGTTTTTTGCCTTTGGGTGTGTATTCTGGTTGCTCTTTCTGATTTCTGTTTTATTATAAGCAGCAACAGGCTGTGGTGTCAAAAACACTGATGTACAGAAAAAACCTGCATCAGGCCCCCCGTCTCCTGCCTTTTCTTCCTTATCCCGTGGCCGCTGCCTGCTGCGGGCAGGTTTCCTTGCGTGATGGCCCGAGCCTGTGGGTCAGCAAGGGGAGACAGCAAGGCTGCCTGCCCAGAGCAGCGCCGGGGCCGGGCACGGGGGCAGGCGCCGGCTGCGGTGGTGCCTCAGCCGGCAGCGATGCGTTTTTGCGCTGTGGAGCCAGGGGGACGTGGCTGAGCCAGAAAAGCTGGTGAGGGGACGTGGCTGCTCCTCCCAGTACACAGACCCCCGCTTCTGGCCTCACGCTGGGAATGGAAGCTCTGCGGCCGAGCCCGGCTGTGCCCAAACGCCACCGCTGATGGCCGGTGAGCTGTGCCTGGCCTCGAACCGTGCCTTGGACAGAGCCATTTTAAACCTGTTTCTCCCCGCTCCCCAGCCCAGGGTGCCCTCCGAGGGCACAGGGATGGCTCAGCCTCCATAGGGACCTGAACCCCAAAACAGCTCCCCACGTGTCAGCGCGTGTGCAGGAGGCACTGAAGGGGTGTGCGGGAGCAAGGGCTGGGGGCACACGCACAGCCAGGCATGGCACGGAGGAGGAGGGAGGGAAGGGGGGTGCGTGGGTGGGGGTCTGCGTGCCAGAGGTGTGGAAAACACACACAGAGGCACGCAGAGAGACACAGGCACGCACAGACACACACAGACACACACACACACACAGACACACACACACAGACACACACACAGACACACACACAGACACACACACACAGACACACACACACAGACACACACACACAGACACACACAGACAGACACACACAACACACACACACACACACAGACACACACAGACACACACAGACACACACAGACACAGACACAGACACACACAGACACACACACACAGACACACACACACAGACACACACACACAGACACACACACACAGACACAAACACAGACACAAACACACACACACACAGACACAACACACACACACACACACAGACACAGACACACACACACACACACACAGACACAAAACTGTTCTGCAAAGCAGCTCTAATTCTACAGCATCATCATCCCTCCGCTTTTTTCTTGATCCAGGCATCCCTGGTCCTGCTGCAGTTACTGACCTGTGACACCAGATGAGGGGAGGGCTTGGCAGAGGTGCTGGCGGGGCTGGGATGCTGGCGTGATCTGGGCAGTCCAGGGGTGCCCTTTATTCTTCGTGGATGGCTTTAAGCTTCCAAGAAGCGAAGGTGCTTAACTTCAGGCTGGGGGCTGGCCGCCACCTCCTTGCAATGAGCTGGGGTCCTTTAGGCGTGCTGACTGAACCTTCACTGCGCAGAATACAACGTACACCGGCTGCGTCTCAAGAAAGTTCATACGATTTCGTATGATAAAGACTAACTGGTACGAGGGTGAGGGAAGAGAGTTCTCCCTAAGCCCTGCACCCGGCTGGCTGGGCCCGGCCCGCAGGCAGGCAGGGTGGGTGTGCAGGGGGGTTGTGGCGGTGGTGGGGTGGGTGTGCGTGCACATAGGCAGTGGTAGCAACGATGGGAGTGCAAGAGCACAGCTGGCTGGGGCGGCGAGGAGGATGTGCACACGCCGAGCTGGCCCCTGCAGCAGTGGGAGTTTGTGCATGCATGCACGCACGCGTGTGTGTGTGTGCATGCACGTGCACTTTTGTGCGCACAGCCGGCCCCTGCAGCAACACGTGCGTGAGTGCCTGTCTGTGTTTTGCTTGCCGGCTGTGCTTTCTCACCACACCTCTCTGTGCCAAACCAAAGACCCCGGGGAGAAGCGAATCTATCCCGTGAACAAGCCCAGCCTCGCAGCACTGCTCGCTCTGCTTTTGGACCAGCTGACCCGAAAGAAGGCACCACGGGCACGTGCTACCGCTCATCCTTGGGCTCTCCCGGGCTGCAGCCCTCGTGCTGGAGCGGGCAGCGATCCCCTTCCCAGGGCCCCGCCACGGCTGCGCCCGGCTCAGCGCTGGTGCCTGCGCACTCACCTGCAGAAATACTGGTGGGAGAGGCCATACCCCGGCCGGCTCCACGGCCAAGCCCTGCTCCTCTGCTCCTCCAGGTCGCAGCTCCCAGGTGATGCTGGTGATGCATGGGGCTAGCCCTGCCGCGGGACCCTTGCAGAAGCCGGGCTCCGGGGTCTGTGCACGCACGGAAAACAAGCTCAGTCTGGAGGAGAACATGCACTGGTTCGGGTAAAGGGGATTTTCGTACAAGTGCCGGTGAAAGATCAGCGTACTTGCATGGCAGACCCAGGAGGCAAAGTGGAAAGGAGCGCTCACTGTTTGCGGCAGTAGCCACGCGGCGGGTAAGGAGCAGTTCCTCATCCAGCCCTTTTCTCTGCAAGCATTGTGTTTTAACAGCACAATTAAATTTCCGCCCAGCTTCAAAAAGCCAGCTTGAGGCAAATGGCCATCAAACATTTCAGAGCCAAGATCAAAGGCAGAAGCAACTGCCCGCAGGAGCAGGGAAGCAGGGAGCATCGGAGGCTTCGCAGGGATGACGAGGAGGACGTAGCTGGGGTGGCGTGCGCAGGAGCATGCAACACCCAGGAGTGCAAGCCAGTGCAGCGAGGGCTGGGGGACCTGGGGAGGTCACCCAAGGGCAGGGCTGCCCCCAGGACACAAGCTTTGCAGGAGATCACACTCGTCTGCACAAACAGGTCGCTTAAGGAGAGCCAAGGTGAAACCACGGACACTTTTCCATGGCGACTCCCTGCCTGTCCTGCAGCCCAAGGGCAGGGGCACAACGGCCGGCTGCACCCTCATCCCCCCCGCAGCTGCTAGCTCGCTTCTCCGGCATGGAGAGCACAGCAAACGTGAGCGCAGGGGCATCAGGGTTACCCCAGGGGTGCTGCATTTTAGGAAGGAAAGATTTGATCTTAAAAGAAGTGAATCACTGCAGAAAGTCATCGAGACCCAAAAAGTTCAAGTCCTTAGAAATGATGCAGAGAGGCTTCAAGGAGAAGTGAGCAGAGAATGGGAAGGGGAGCTGGAGGGCAAGAAACAAGCTGGAGGTTGTTTTGGACAAGGTCACGAGGGCATTGGCACCAATCAGAGCCACTTCAGAAAACTGGAAGTCCAAAGATCGCAACAGAAGGCTAAAGGAGGAGAAAAGACAGAGGCAAAACTGAGTCGAAAGTGGCCCAAGGTGTCGGCTGGCGAGAGCAGGAAGCCTGAAAAACTCGATACCCCGGTCAGCAGCAAGCATTCAGCAAGGAGAAAGGCCACGGCTGAGCAACTCGGTCATTACCTGCCCCTGCCTCAACCGTAGCAGCGCGGAGGATGCCAGCTCAGCTTTTTGCAGCACTGGAGGCCTTGGCCTGGCGGCTGAAGGTCTGCGGCACTCACCTTCCCTGCAGCTGACGGATCAGCTCCTCACGCCAAGAAACAGCTCCGGCCGAAGCAGAAACAATCGCAGACCACGGGATGAGCTTGCTGGGAACGCTGGGGAGCTCCTGTGGCAGGGCAGGCAGGGGCAGCCTACAGACCCTCAGCTGCACACCCTTCCCCTCGCGTGCCACAGGCATCAACCTCTCTCCAAGTGCCCGGTGAAACGCCGCCTCTCCCTCCGACTCCCACCCCACCGTGCAGCGCCGCGGCCCGTTCCTCCGTCCCTTTTACCCGGCACACGCAGCCGAGAGCGCAGCGTGAACAGAAACTCCCACGTGGCGGCTGGAGAGCTGGTAACTCGCTCCCGACGCCATCACACGCCCTGGGTCCAGCATCACCAGTGACTGGTTCTCCCCACCCGCTTCAGCTTGTGCTTCCCAAACCCGCGTTAGCGCTCCCCAAACCCGCATTAGTGCTCCTCCTCCACGCTCTCATTATTTAGTCCCTTATCTCCTGCCTTAGCAACTCTAAGCCTCTCTCCTTGTTCTTCCCACCCCTTCTATACCCCATCTTACACCGGTCACCAGGCTGGAGCAGGCACCTGGCTTCAAACGCCAGCTTACACGGGAGCCGCTGCATCCCGTACTACTCCATCCCGTCGGGATGTACTTTTCCGACACAGGCAGCGCTTGCTGCCAAGAGCACAGCCCTCCACGCAGCTAGCCAGCAGGCCTGCAAGCTCACCAGCTGGGAAGCGCTGCAAGAAAAGAGGTAGCTCTGCAGGCTTCTCCGTTGTCGATACAAGGGAAAAAAAAACCGACAACCGCAGGCAGCGTACTCCCCTTCCAAAACTAGCAGCGCAGGGGTGCAGGAAGAAGGCATTTAACTTAGAACAATCTGACTTTATTGGTGCAAACGTTAGAACTCTAGGTGACTGGAAATATTCACAAGTAGTCAGAGGAAGTTGTCCGAGATGAAGGGGTGCACGCAGCCAGCAGCCCCCGCTGCCCTACTCACTCCTACTGCGGTGTTCCCGTTCGGGAGTTCAGTCTTCGTGGATGTTGAAAAGCTTCGCTACTTCGTTGAGATCATCGTGCTCCTCCCCATCTTTGATGATCTGAAGGAAGGAAGAACGCATTACAACCTGCACACGCTACAAACAGCCAGCGCTGTGAGACCGTGCGTGGTCACCAGCCAACGTGAAGAATTTCTCAGATCCTCTCTGAAGCTCTGCTGACGACAACTCACCGACTCAGGCAGTCCACAACACGACATCAGTACTTACTACAGCCCAATTTATAGGTGAGTCTTAAATGTAGCATTATCTGCCTACAGGAATGGCTGGAGTTAAAGCCAGCCTCACCGTCCCTGTAGGATTTGTTTCTGCTGTCTGGGTTTCCCTTTACAGCCGGGCAGAACGAGTATCTTCAAGAAGTGCTTCATCTCGACTCTGAGAGGACGAGCCAGGCTCTTTGCACTGACTTAGAGGAGCCAGTAGAAGTGGCTGAAAACTTGCAAATCTTTTAGGCAACGAGACTAAGAGGGCAAGGATCCTGTACGTGCTTGGCGCTCTGATTTAGAGGAAGGGCTGCTAAGGGAAGGAAAGGATCTCTCTTTCATGGGGATGGGAGAAGTAACAGGCTTAAACTGCACCATGAAAGCTTCAGATTGGATACCAACATTAAGAATAGTTCATTTTGGGACAGATCACCTGGGGATAGTGTGGAATCACTCTCATAGTTTAAACTACCGAAATTCTCCAAAGATGTTAAAAAAAATGACCTAAGTATAGCTGATCTTACCTTGGAGGATGGAGACAGACTATGGGGGATGGAGACAGACTAAGCACCTACTCAAGGCTGCTTCTAACCCTGACTTTTTGTGGCTGTGTATCTAGGATGATAGATGTTTAAGACTGTTTTAGACACTTGTACATCAGACAAAGTAGCACAAAAATAGGACATTTCACTCTGATGCTCAGTTGCATGTGATTCTTGCCTGTACTTACTACAGACCTGAGATTTCAGCCATGCAAAGGCAAGGCTTGAAGCATAAACCTGATTCGAGTTGTTTCTGCAAGGATTTTGAACAAACAGGCAGAAAAGCACAAGGACATCTCCCATAATTCACCCGAGACAGGGCTACCGCTGGATATTGCACAGCTCTGCTCCAGAAAGAGCATCTGCATGTATTTATCCTCATTTTAAATTGGTAGATTGATTTTTCCACAAGAAAATCCCCGATCTAAGCAAGCCTCACTGTTCAGCATACTAGCCCTGCACTGACCTTTCGAGCAATAGGCATCCTGTTGAAGATGTTCCATAACACGATTCCTACCACAACTTTATCCCTGAGGTAGAAAATGACACCTTTGCCATAATCTTCTCCTTGCTTTGGAACTTGAGGAGCTGGTGAAGAGCTTGGAGAAATGTGAACTTCGGAGGCTTCTGCTTCTGTTTCACTCTCTGATCGAATACCTGTCCCTAATGCAAAGATATGAGATATCAAACATCCAGTGCAGAAAAAAGCAGCAGCTATTTGCCCGTGACAGTGAAAGCAGACTAAAGAGCAGGGTTCTGTAAGAGACCGAGGTGTTTTTCTTTGAGTTGCGTCCAGCAAAAGTTAAGTTTCAGTAACACGAGAATGAAGCAATCCCAACGTGCAGCACAACACTGACAATTCCCAACTTCCATCCCCAAATGCCAAAGACAGAGCAGTCTACTTCTTCCAGGCAGCATATACAACATAAATATGCTTAGATCCACACAGTCTCTTTTGTGCAAAACCTGATCATTTTATCGCTATGGAGGAAATTAAGCTTCACTGGGAAAAAGAGTTTTAATTCTGGTAAATGAGTTACGTGATGTCTTCTTGGAGGAACGTTACGTTTTAATCACATTTTAATACCAAAACCAGCCTTTAAAGCTTGGTCTAGAAAAGATGCAAACCGATTGATGTCTCCTAGTGCTCTACAGTGAGATCAGACTGACTCTGCGGCCGCTACACAGAGCGAGACACAAAAACCTTCGTGCACGCAGGCAGCTCCCAAGCGTGACTACAGCCCTACCTGATTGCTCCGTTGCGCTTTTCGGTGTGTCTTTTGCTGTTGCTTTAGCAAAGACTCCTACTGTTGGCAAACTACTGTCAACGAGGCCAATGGCTTCGTACCCTACGTTAGGACCCAGATCGCTCCTAGGAATGAGGGGGGGGGGGGAAGAAAAAAAAAAAAAAAATCATTTGTAGCATTAGTGAGACAAATACAAAGCAATTCCATCCAGCCCCAAATCCTCAATGACAGTGTTGTGCGAGAGAGATCATGGTACGCAGGCTGACTGACACACATTAGTCTCTTCTGCACACGTTAGGGTGGAACAAGGAGTCAAGACACAGCAAGTCTTAAGGCCATCAATTTCAGAAGAAACCAGTTCAGTGAACAAAAACTGAAAATACTTAAGGCCTGCTCCCTTGAAGGAAGCTGGGTGGATTCCAAGAGCTGCATGTATCTCGACCCTTTAGGAAGTCACACATCTGACCTCAGCATTCAAATGTGAGTGTCGGGACGCAGTTAGAAGATTTTTGCAAGCACCTACTATGTTGCTTGCTTAGTACCAATGGGGCTAGGAGACAGAGCTGGGGTAGGAGCAAGTGTTCCTCCGGGTCCTAATAAGACCATTTGACCAAACTTCTGGCAATGCTGAGTTATAAGCACTACACTTTGTGGCACAGACAATTAGAGAGAGCATTTAAAGAAGATTAAAGAACACATTGCTGTAACACCTCCTTGAACTGGGCACCTGCTGAATTTGAACTGGGGTGCTTCTAGGAGTCAAAGCAGCTGTGTTTGGGGCCCAGTAAGTACCACGTGTCAAAAGCATTCCTCACTATGCTGAGGAAACAGATGCAGCGCACAAACCAATTTGGATATCTCTGTATGTACATCACTACCTTCCCGCCAGAATCCTCCAGCACCGAGCGGGGTTACTGAAAGGAATACCAACAATAGGCCAGCTAACCAGACCAGGCACCCAGCAGCATGAGTCAGAGCTCAGGAGGGATCCTGAACACCCTGAAACAACGTAAGAGGAGTCCCTGCCGTTTGCCAGCTTTTTAGCACCGGAGAAGGAAGTCTCGCTCAGCGAGGGCTGGCAAACCCCCAGAGTTAACAGCCGGCAACAAAACACAAGACTGCAACTCACAGTGCCCCAACTGCCTGCGTCTCTGTCATGGTCAGAGTACCCTGAAGAAAAACACACAATTGAAACGGATGCTTCTGTGTCCTTGTTTAAAAGTGAAGTGAGAAACTCTTCTGGGTGCAGAGTCCATGCAGTATAGATCAAGTGTTCAGGTAAGTGACAGTAAGTCATACATAACTATTTTTGAGGGGATTTCTCCAAGAAAAGTAAAACTCTTTTCTCCATATTTAAACTCCTGCTAACTTTAAATTCTTGAGCTAACAGGCCTTGGGATTTTTTTTTTTTGTGGTTTTTTTTGTTTGTTTTGAAAAGAACTTCAAAAAGATACAGCAGAACTGCCCATTTTCTCGATAGCTCTCTCTGGAAAACAACAAACTTTCACATACACTCCTGGATGCAGCGATGTGTTGCCACCAAAGCATCAGTTCGGCTAGTCAGCAAAGGTGCAACACAACTGAAACCAACAGATTGTGCTGGGGAACTTCAGATAATTGTAACAAAAAAGCTGCTGCGAAGTTCAACCTGTAAATTAGGCTGTGCTGAGGAAAGAGGCTGCGCTGAGGAAAGGGGCTGCTCTTTATTGCTACTTGCTTTGCTGAATGGGACTCATTCAGGGAGAAACTGGGATCTGCAGGAAGGAAAAACATTTCAGAGAGGTCAGTGCAGAGCAGCGAATGCTCAAATGCCTTCCCACTCCCTGAGCTTCTGGGAACAAGCAGCTGTACAAGGTATTTGCTGAAGTAGTTTCGCTACACTCAGGAAACAGAAACCTTTACAAGGTGTATCTTGTCATAGCTCCTGCAATGTGGCCAAATAAGAAATAGCAGAAGAAGAAATCAACGTTACCAGAACATGGACTGATGCCAGTAGGGCTTCGCAGCTCCTGTCATGTTTTCTCCAGCTAGTCTTCCACTCACCACAGCATGATCATGGTGCTCTACACGTCTCCTACCTAGTTTGATATCATAGAAGCAGGCAGCATCCCCTGCCTTAAAAAGAATCATTCAGTGAGGACTGAACATTGACATCGAAAGCTTAAATTAATGCACAAACAAAAAAGGCATCGGAAGAGAACAAAGTGGAACTATGAACTGAGTTTTTCTGACAAACCCCAAACACCACCACTACCTTATCCCACTCCCCAGGCTACACAAGTCCCAGTTTCTCAGCATTTTTCACCGATCTTTGGAAAAATAAGACAGCATCGGGTACATTTTTCCAGAGGAATCAAAGTCTCGACTCCCACCAAAGGGACTCTTACGCAATGGAGCAATCCGTGCTATCTTTAGGTTACCCCAGCTCCTCTTACACAGCATAAATATTCAAAAACTCGCACAGTCGTTACCACAGCAACAAAGCGTGCCGTGGTGCATCAACAGACTCCATGGCTGCCGGCAGGATCTGCACTACAATTGGTCTCATTACTTGCTATTTTTTGCCCCATTCACCTAATCGCGGTATACCAGCCCCCATAACTCTGCGTGTTCCGATTGCATCAGCATAACCAGCAGACAGAAGACTCCTCTGCACATACTCACCACCCAGATATTGGAGCGTGCCTGCAGCTCCGCATTCACCCTGAACCCTCCAAAGTCAGAGTCCACCTCCAGCCCAGCTGACTTCGCTAACTCCACGTTAGGCTCCAGCCCTACCGCAGCCACAATATGATCCGTCTCCACCTGTTTGGGAATTCATAATTATCATCTTAATTCTCTCAATGCCCCTGCAAACTTTACCCGCTCCCTGCTTTTAAATTTACCTTTCGGCCGTCTTTCAGTTTAATCACCAGCCGATTGCCACAGACAGAGACAGACTTGACCACAGCGTTAGGCATGACATTAACACCCTCTGGAAACAAACATAGGAAGCATAACTGCTTGCTCAGGGTAGAGAGATTTCAGTTGAAGCAGGCATCTTTGGTGCAAACAGATGCAGGCAGAGCAGGGGCCAGGTTAGGAACCAAGGGAGAGGCCACCTTATCTTTGCTGCATGTGCCAGTACAGTTTTGAGTGAAGCATGAGGAGAAAGAAACCCAGCTAAAAAGTTTGAAAGAGCTACTTAAACGACAATCAAAAGTACGTGTCTCATATGATGACAAGGTCACATCCACAAGAACTCCCCAAGACAGGTTTTCAGGCTGGAAGGACATTCAGTTACCTATTGCTCTGTCACAGCGAGACCCAGAGGTCCGACAAGGCAGCTTCCATAAACAAAAGAAAGTCACTCAGACCTGTGGGTTATCGGGCCCTGCAATCTGCAGCCCACCTATATCCCTCCTCCCTCTGTCCCCACTCCACTTACCAATGCAGAGGAATATATTCTGCACTTAATACAGCCAATGGAAAAAAGGTATCTCAGATCTTATCAACTTTATCAGCTGAAGACCACAGCAGCTGGCCTTACAAAGGTATATGCATAAGGCATGGGGCTACACAACCCTTCTCTCAAAGGGACTCTAGGCTGACTGCATTAGGCTGTAAGAAGTAAAATTATCTGCGGCTAGAGCAACTCAGAAGAGAACAGGCAGTTACCATAAGACAACTTTGGTTCCAGATTACAGAGGCCGTTAAAAGTAACTCGCAAGTATGGTACTAGGGATTATTCTGTGCAGGAACAGCCAGAGGGAAAACCTCACTGGCATCAGCGTGCCGATTTGCTTGGCTTTCCCAGAGGAACTGCTAAGCCGCCAGAGATTCATGGCAGCTCTGTCCTACCCAAGCTGCCTGAACTGCAACTTGCTCTGTTCCGCGCCTGGGCCACCTCGCAAGGGACCCTGTCTTCCTGGGGCTCCAGTGACAAAACAAGCAGAGAGCTGTATTTCACAGGGAAGAGCTACACAACAGCCACTGGCCTAAACACCAGAGCTCTGCCACCCGCAGAGGAGCACTGAAGCGCAGCTTCACCTCTTCTGACTTTCTCTGTGGTCCAGTTGCTCAGATATTCAGGCAAGACTTTGCCCATATTGCCGTTCTCTGGAAACAGCTGAATCACCTCCAGGCCTCTGGTTCGTGCTGAAAGGAAAGCAAAGAGCAGGCTGCTTACAACCCATGGCTAAAGAGCAGCAGCACAGACTTCAGGACACAAGCATATGCTTTACTTTACGCAAGGAGCTTGACAGAAGTTTCTAAAACCGGGAGTTCTGGCTCCCAGATTTTCCACAGGAGTCACAAAGTGACTGACCACTTTCACATACACCTGCAAACTCTAGGATAACAGACAGCAGACTTCTAAGTAAAATGTTTAGTATTTTGGAGAAAACTTCCCTTATTAGAAAAATTACCACAAAGACACTACTCAAAAAGCTGCATGCACCTGACAGTAAGAATCCCATTGTTCACAACCTCTTTGAAATAATAGTTTTAGGGTGGCCTTTTAGCACTGAGAGAGCAAATATAACTTTTTACAGGGTGGAATGACTTTGCAACATGCACTGGCCTGCAGAGCTTCCAGGGAGCCCAACTTACAAAAACCTTTGTGGTCAGGGGCTGCTTGACAGCTAATGAGAGAGAAAATGGAAAACCAGGTCAGGCCATATAGCCACCAAAACACACACGTGCATTAAGGTTATTTCAGGCAAACCACAAGCCTGTGCAAAAACTCAGCACTCGGGGAATGAGAAAGAAGTTTATAATGTCAGGCTGCTTACATTCAACGTCTATCACTTCTGTCAAGGTGTCAGCTGAAGACAAGCTGCCTGCAGAAGCACACTTACCTCTTCTTCCCAGAGCACAGGCCAGCTCACTGCCGAGAAAACCACCACCAATAATTGTGACGGACTTGACTTCTCTTGAAATCTTCTCCAGACTTTTGAAGTCCTCAATCTGAAAGAAGATTTATTCCCATTTCAAATATCCTCAAACAGGAATGGCAGCAGAAGGTATTTTACTCCAATTTCTCCCTTTGAAATAAGAGCAACTCTCCCCTCAACTTAGAAAGGGAAACATGTTTCTCCTTCCTCCTGTTTGTCTATTGCACAGAAAAAACTCTCTAGCTTCCTAATGTTTGTGCAAGCTTTTCCCTGTCCAGGCAATCTCAGATTCCTGCGTTTTCCCCTAACTTTCAAGAGCAATTACAGTGAAATTTCTAGATGCAAATGTACTACAGCACATACAGTACTACAAGGATGCCACAGCTCACGTCATCCATCTTTCCCTTCCCACAGCTGAGCAGACCAGACCTTAGGGGAAGTCCAGCACAGAGCAGAAAGTTCCCATACGGCTTCTTATTCCTGATTCATTCCCGGAACTAGACTAAGGAGAAGGTTGCATGCCTGTTCCAAATCCCATGTTTTCAAGGGAAGTGGAGTTTGTCAACAAAAAGCAACTCTACAGCGAAAACCAGAAGACCATTGACCAACTTTTATTCACTTTGTCCCAAGGCACAGGACGAAGGTGAAGTAGTGCCACGAAGGAGGCATGGATATCAGTTTATTAGTTCATCAGAAAACGATCTAAGCCAATCCAAGAGCTAACACGAATGCTCAACTTCATACTCAGCTAAAATTTCAGAGCATGAGAGCAGTCTCTGTCCTGTCTCAGGCCAAAGGCCAGGCTCTTGCCCGTGTGCTGCAGAACTGTGGCATACACTTACTCAAGAGGGGTGTCAGGCTGGAGTACTAAAGCTAGCTTCCTGTGTCTACTCATGGTCCTGAAGGCACACACTGCTTACAGTCCAGACCGACTTGCAGAGCTTACATTGCTCATGTTTTTAAAAGGCCTGGAAGGTGCAGCAAAGTCATATAGGAGGGAAACTAAGAAAAAAAAAAAAAAACAAAAAACCCTAAAAAAAATTTTTAAATCACACATTATTACAGCTCTCGGGCCTGAGGCAAGCAGACGAGTGGTCTAGTAGACTCTACCCTGTTCACCTGCCTAGGGAAAAGGAATAAATAGCAAAGGGACTCCTGGTTACCAGCTGAGGGAAGCAGCTGCCAAGGCAAGGCTGTCCTGGGCCCAAAGCAGAAGAGTTAGAAAGCTGAAAATAGTGGGAGTGGCTCTGATTTTTCCAACCTCACCCCAGGACTAGCAGCACCTGGAGATTACCTTTCGGAACAGTGTCAGCCTTTGTTGTACATCTTTTCCTGCTCTTTCAATGGCGGGTAGGTTCCTTGGGGAACCACCTGAGGACAAGGGGGGAGAAAGAGAGAGAAAGAGAGACTAATGATACCATGGCCATGTCACTGGCTATCCAGACAATGCAAAGCTACCTTTAATCTGGACTGTGCTTTCCAAACTGTTACAATATGCTCTATTCCCTGTTGCTGTCTGGAGTTTTTAACATGAAAGACCTTCTGTGTGAGCAGCAGGTGACCCAACAGTCACCCAGGGGAAAAAGCTCCAATGCTATACCCCTTGCTCCACTGACTGGAGA
The DNA here is from genome assembly GCF_018139145.2 of Gymnogyps californianus. NCBI lineage: Eukaryota > Metazoa > Chordata > Aves > Accipitriformes > Cathartidae > Gymnogyps > Gymnogyps californianus. The sequence continues at coordinate 24,419,922 of NC_059479.1, read as the reverse complement.
CAGCCAGTTCCACTTTAACCACAGAGGGCTGCAGAACTGCTAGGGTTAGATGCTGGAGCAGTGTTCTGCCCAAGCAAGAGCTGGTTGTTCTGCTTGCTGCTGCTACAGGCAGGATTTGAAGAGGCTGGCCTGTACAGGAGTTCCTTTACTGAGCTGCTAGGGAAGTCACCTTTTCCTCCTTCCCTGCTGCTTTTCACAGGGCAAAACTTTGAACGTCCCAGAGAAGCTGGCTGACGCGAGGCAGGTGAAAAACCCAATAGCATGGTTGTCTGTATGACCGTCCTTCAGGTGACTGCTCTACCAAGTGTCTGACACATACTGCAAAAACTTCCTTGTCAGACAAATGCCACTGAAATAAAAAGCCTGGCACAAGACAAAGAACAAAGCGAAAAACCCCAACAACTTACCAGTGGCAATTAGACATTTGTCATAGGATATCTGGGTACCATCACTGAGTTTCACTATGTTGCCTCTAACATCCATATGCACAACCTGCAAAATTAAACAAGCAGGAGAGCTCAAGCTTCCATGCACTGTAGGCCGTTCGAGTTAAACTGCACAGACTATTGATTAGAGAAGCAGACTTGGAAGTAATATTCTCCCACCTTAAAGTTTAGGGGAGGTGGGAGGGGGGAAGGGAGAAGACTGGAAGTAGGAATTGAGACAACTTCTTTGGCAGCCATCATAGATCAGGTTGATCTTCCCAGGATCTGAGTCTAAGAAATGGACTCAGATACCTAGCGTAGTTCAGCAGTAAGACGAGTCACTGAAATCTTATTTTAGCAACATATAAAAAACTGAGGAAGCAAATATACTAGAAGCCTCACCATAAACTTTTCCACCTTCCTGCTGCCTCTGCACAACGCTCTTGCTCACATTATAACCCGCTACTCAGATCACTCTACTCTCCTTACCTCACCCTCTGACTGATATATAGCCTGGTTCCCCTTTTGTCACACCCTGTCTCTAAGCTCTACGTATTCTTGTCCCATGCCCAAACTCTAAGCTTAGCCTTCCCTCTTCCTCATCTTCCCTCAGCTCACTACTATTCCTTATAGCTTCTCCCATTTTCAAACTTCACTCATGCTGTCCTTAAGATTAGCATAGTCCCTGCTTCATCATACACTTTTCCCAAACTTGTACACGTTCTCCTCCTCAGCCAACCCTCCGCACCACCATCTACAGTTGTTTAGTTTCAGCTTAGAGCATAGGCTCTGCTTGGGAAGAACTGTATGATGCTAGAACAACAGCTAGTGCTGTACCCACCTTCTTGCCACAGAGAACTGCTACTCCACCATTTTCTACAAAAGGCAGATCACGAACAGGCACATAGAATGACGGCGGCTGGAAATATATACTGAAAAAAGCTCCATTATCAAATGGGTTCCACTTTCTCTGTGATACCAGCTATTCAGCAATTACCAATGATACAAAGACAACTCTATGCATCCATAACAAGCTCCAGAATTCTTATTTATCTGTTTTTAAGAATTAGGGTCTTCACACGGTTAAAGTTCAAGGGTTTAGATCAGTAAGGCTTTATCACGAAAGTCACAAGGATCAAACGTGAGCCAGGATCCCTGGAGCTCTGCTCTAAACTGCGAAGCTATACCCTCACCTTTACTATTAACTTATTTCACAGGATTTCTGCCAGCGGTGGTATATGTCTAAGGGAATCACAGCAAGGTTCAAGAGGTATTAAGTACCGAGCTAACTCTCGTGTGTGAAGCAGCACTCCTCTTGACAACCGCCAGCACTGCCACACCTTTCAGTCTGCTCCTTAATGCTCAACTGACTTGTTTGTAACATCTCAGCATCTCTGGGAAGCCACGCTCCGCGAGTCCGCAGCCTACATCGTGGAGTCTCGCGGACTCCCCAAGGTAGTCAGCTACTCCACTGCAAAACAACACACGAGCTCTGCACGCAGCATACAATGCTCTGTCCCTTCTTCGATCAGCCTAGCAACAATGCACACAGACACACGCACACCCCAGGGCTCTCTTCACAGCAGACACAAACACAGAAATCTATTCAGTGATTTGTCCACCCTGCACTCTGGCGTCCTTCAGAGCTCTGCAGTGGCTCTCTCACAAGAACACTCTGATCATCGTCAACTTTTCATTAAACACTCTCCTTCGCCCTTGCTACCCGTAAGTGACACGTACCTCCTCTCCTTGCCATTCCACTGTTTGAATCGCAGAGTCTCTGTCACATTTGGATCATCTGAAAACCACAGTTCTTTGGAAAGAGGTGGACGCATATAGGGCAGGGCAGGATCTTCAGACACAATCAGCACCTTTAATTGGTCATTAAACACATCAGCTGTACCGATGCCAGGCAAACGGCAAAACATATGACAGAGGCTCTGAAGCAAGCACGGTATTCAGTCATCCACACAGGTCTGCTCTAGAACAGGGCATCCCTTACCCGGGCACCAGGGTCACGAGCCCGAATGGATCTGGCAGCAGCAAAAGCAGCAGTTCCTCCACCGATCAGCAGGAAAGGAACGTGAGATGGGACCTCAGGGCGAGCTCCCGGAGCTGCAGGTGACAGATTGGACAGCTTACTGCAAATACAGCAGGGAAAACGGCCCAGCCCCAAAGAACAGGGTATGGCACCAGACGCCTTTCACATACAGACTTCCTTTGGCAAACTGCCCTTCAAACACCTTCTCCTCCCCTTCCCTTCCACCCCAATATACTTCCCAAGAACCATGCTGCTGCTGCACTCAAAGCTGGCTCCCTGCACAAATCAAACTGTCAGATTTCAGCAAATTATTTTTTCGAAGCTAGATCTGCACAGCTGAGCTCAATGGCAATCGCAGAGTTTTGGAACAGGCCAGTAGCACAGCTTCTATCACATGGCTTTAGCTCCTCTATTACAGATCTACTTTTCTCTGGTTTAAGACGTTAAGAATAAGAATGATCTACATAACAAGCTTGAAATACCACTATCTGGACAGCCTGTTAACAGGTTTCAAGCCTTACTCTGAACAGGTGCTACTTGTCCAGCAGACTCTCAAAGAGCTTCATTTTATAAATTGATCTATTTTAGAATGCTGCTTACATTTGCACAGCTGGGTGAAGTGGTTGCAAAGTCAAACACCCACAAAGTTCACTTCCAGCATTCAATACACAATTTCAGAAGCTTCATATAAGATCAGGACGTTCTCTGTACAGTACATTCAGGATAGCAAAATCATGCTTGGCCTCTACTCTGGCCAAACAATGCACTGGAGATCCAACATTCAGGTTTTACAGTAAGTGACAGTTTGCTGAGCTAGCAAGAGGGACATAGCCAAAAGATTATTCAAAACACCAGGAGAATTGATATGGCCTGGGTATCATTCAAATCAGAAAATGATTTTCAAAATTATTTGGAAAATACAAACTGCTAAGTGTTTGCTCTAGCTGCATGTCTTCTTTAAGAACGCAAATCAACTTGGGAGCAAGACCAAACAAAACTCTGCACTGGCCATTCAGTGAACAGTTCATAAGAAAGTAAAGTTCCCTATAATGCCAAGGCATATTTTTCTGTAATTGTATTCTGAAAGGAGACCAACTTTTGAGTTCCTACCGGAATGCATTTCCTCCCACATGCAAGTCCTGTTTCTAAGCAACATGCAGTTAAACCGTACGTAGGAATAAAATGGTCAGTTAAATATTACCACCAAGACTCACCTGCTGTGCCCTGAGAAGCAGCATCTGTATCTGAAAGAGAAGACACTGACTCAATTCAGCGAAGCACAGGCTATCAAGGATACTGCAGTTAGGAAGCTGCAGCTCAGGGCTGACTCAAGCAGACCATAGGATTAACAGGCTCTCCACTAGAAAGGGACAGTGTCTCCAGAAACGTAGACTTACCAAGACCTCTGCTTCAGCATTTAGGTTCTCACTCTCTGTCCTCCAGCCTCAACCCTGACAAACATGTTTTATCCTCTCCCGCAAACCAAAGCAATCGGTTTTCTGTCCTGTCTGCAGGATATTCTTTCTGTTGGTTTCCTAGTAAAGTGACATAACACACCCTATCTTCTATGACCTAAAGCCACTATTGTTACAAAATATATCCTCCTTTGGCTCAATAGTTCAGACGCTGCAGTTTGAGGTCTCATAAATTAAGAGAGACCTTCAAGGAGCGACCTGTGGTCCACATACAGCCTGCAAAGCATCAAGAGCCTTGCTAATTGTCCCGATTCCTCCCTCTACACGTGGCCCAAGCACGATACTTCTCGCACACCCAGCCCGCTATGCGCGGGACAGGGATGTGGCACAGCACAGAGGATTTTGTGCTGGCAGACCATATTATCCCTTTGGAATCACAGTGTCTTTGCCAGACTGCGTAAGGGTAAAAGCCAAAAGCAGGGCTAACTCTTTTCCCCTTTTATCACGGTAGGCATAAAGGGCAGAAAAGAGCCCCGAGAGACCACTCTCTTTATCCTCACGATTATCTGTAAAACAGAGCCTTGTTCTGGGTCATGGAAAGCTAGCACCATCTTCTATGCTGGGAAGACATGGGAATTCACAAACAACAGAATGCACCGAGGAGTGACAATGCTGCGAAGGCACAGCTTATGCTAAACTGTGTTTTCAGAAGGGCTCTGTTCCATTTGTTCTAGAGGTCTCAAGTCAGCAGCTTATGAAAAACAGACCCAAACCTAGAACCAGCAAGCTAGTACCCACCGGAAGGAGACGATCCATTTTCTTGAGATCGCGTAGTTATTGTTGTGACACGGCTGGTGAACCGCTCTTTCTTTTCTTTCAACGTTCTATATACCTGGAGACAGACAAGGAGATATTTACCTTGTATATCTTACAGCATCAAGGCACCATTCTCCTTCTACCCCCTGACAGGCTTTTGTCTATCCTGCTTGCTCAGAAAAGCCATCTGCTTTCAATTAAAGCACACAGACCAAAATATACCTCACTGAAAAAAGTGCCCATAAAGGTATGTATATATAGCTACAAGAGGAATGCACTCAGAAAACGATCTGCTCTACACATGATATGATGAGTCTCAGTTGTCTGGTTGCTTTCCATAAGCAAGCAGTCAACCTTTCTGCAGATGTTTGGCCTTTGGGCTGCAGACCTGTTTCAAGAGGAACCAGATACAACAAAGGAAATGCAGTCAAACAAACCCCAAGGCTATTGCCTCATGGCAAGCTAGGCCATGGCACACGGCACAACACAAGGCTGCAGAAAAGGAAGACAAATTCAAGGCAAAAAGCAACTCCCAGCTTCAAAAGCCTAGAGCAGCTGGACAGAACAAGCCAACAACCTTACTGGCTTTCTTTAGGCCAGATGTTACAGGCATGATGTTAGCAGTGGTAACATCACTGGCGTTAGCAGTGCTCTTCAGACACAGGAGCGTGGCTGTTCTAGGTGACAGCCTTCGGTGGGAAGAGATTCCCGTGTCTGAATGCTGACCTTCTGTTTATTTGCCGGGTAAGCCCAGGATACAGTAGGAGTATAGCCTGCATGTTCTGGGGATACAATTTAGTGGTACAGACAAGGAGTGAACATCTTTTAAGACATCATGTTAACTTTAAAGAAAAATCGGTACTGTAGAGAAGCAAAAGACAATGAAACTGCTGGAAGCAGGTCACAGTATGATATTTGCTCCCACAGTTAACAAATTGGAGGGAAGCAAACAATTTTTTTTAAGGCAAAGCCTAACCTTGCTAATAATCCATATCACACGTGCACGACATTAACTTTCATTTTGCATTGTTTATAACAGAGGAAAAAACCTGTCAAGACAGTCTGAAACACAACCATCTATCCAATTACTGTATTGTGAATTGTGAAAGAACATTAAAACTGGAACATCTCCAGCAAGAAATAAAAGCCTCCTAAATGTGAAGGCACGACAGGTAATGCTGCAGCTGATGCCAAACCACTTACTGTTAGCTAACCAAGTGTTATGACATCCAAACTACGTTTGAACAAAAGTTAATTCCTTTGGGAATTGAAATATCTTTTACTCCCTAGACATTCTGCATTTTACCAGTCTCCACAATTATGTGTTTTATAACACAGCAAATAGTCTCAAACAAGAACTGAGGAATTTAATGCCAGGCACAAAAAAGAGCACAGGCAGACAAAAGCATATCCAGGGAACTGAAACGATGTCAAAAATATCAGAAAACAAGAACTCAGTGTTGAAAAGAATTAAGATAAAGATATTTTAAAGCCTTTTGCTTAAACGTATGAAAATCAAGGTTAACAAAACTACCTCTGCTTTTGCAAGCAGAACCATGAAGTTTTTAAGCGAATCCAAAGGGCAGCATACAGCAAATTAAACCTGATCCCTTCGAAAAAAATGACTATTATATACATGCAAAATATCAAATCAGGTCTTCAGGATAAATTTTTCCAAAGGGACAATGCCAAGTTCTTTCTAGTCAGAAACACAGCTGTGTACTTTGCCAGATAACAGAGTGGTATTTCAGTGCTCTTCTCTGAAGAAATCACAAAGTTAGACAAGTTTTCTTCTCTTTCCTCTAGCTCACTAATATTTAGTTGATTATTTCCTTTTTCATACGCCAACATTACTGATATCAGAATAGATGCGTTAATGAATTTGTGCCTTTCTGACGGTTACAAATCAAAGATGGCCAGGTTTGGTTTTAGATTTATTTAATGCGGAAGAGTTAATTCTAAGGCAATTTTTCCCACTAAGAACTACCCTGTTTGAGAATATCAAATTTGTAAACTTAAATTATTTGACAATGTCCCTTGAAATTAAATATCTGAGGCCAGGGAGCACAAAGACGGTTTAGTTAAAGTAAATGGCTAACTTGGTGTGACACACGGAAAGGTACCCTCCCTCCACCCTCTCACCCAATTAAAACACATTCATTTAAGCATCTTACATAAGCTCCTGTCCCAGTGACTGTTCCTCCTACAATTAAGTATAACAACAGGTTGCTGCCAGCTTTGCCAGGAACACCTGAAGACGTCAGTGATCTAGAAGGGCATCTTAGATGATGACATTGCAAAACTGTAGGTGAAGACAGGCAATGAAAGAGAAGAGAGGGAAAGAGCTGAATATTAAGTAGGACTCTTGATTAAACAGATCTTGGGAAAAGCAGAATGTGCTTTGTAATTTCAGTTACCTTGTTTGTCAAAAAAAGTACAGCAGGGCACAGTAAAGAACATTTAAAGGGAATAGGAAAAGACTTTTCCTCCATGCACCGTTTTCAATATTTTTACTCCCCAGGAGCCTTCTGCATGTGAAGAGTTTCATTAGGAGAAAATCAGGACTCAGAACTTTTAATGAATATGATCGTCTAACAGAAAGAATTTTGAAACAAAGATTTGTAAGATGTAAACTTAGGACCCATCCACTCCTAGGTAATGCTGCTACTCTTCATCCGTCTGGGAATGTGATTTACTCTCTATGTCGGGCTGAAAAGCTTTATCCTTTTGAATCTTTTGAGTAGGACATAAATGTATGCTCACCAATTTTGGGTTGATTTGGTATACTTACACAAGCTAAACATTGATGTTCTAAATTGAGATTTGGCAAAGAATGGTTTACTTTGGTATTAAAAGTGTATGCCATCCAACTCTCCCTGAACTGTATGCTACTATGACATACAAGACAACAGACAGAGCTGTGGTTGGTCATAGTATGTAAAAAAAGTGCCTTTATAGTAAAGAAACCTAAAAGGTAACTGAAATTACAGTTAAAAAAAAAAATTTTTTCATAAGAAGTTAATTTCCAGCCAGCTCAGTTAGCTCCCCTTGAAGTTTTCTGAAGAAGGAAATAGCTACAGAGATGAAAAGCTAAGTAAAGTTCGCTGAAATACAGCAAATGCTTGACAGGAGAGATGTATTGCAGCTTCTTTCCATGAACTACCTTTCTACTTACATAGGCACCCGCTCCTAATGTTGATAAGCCCACAATAAGGACAAAAACAGAACTATCGCCTTTGCCCCCGGGCACACCAGAGCTAGCCACTTGTCTGCTCGTCTGCAGTTTTATGGGAACATTCCAGCGCTGCAACAAGTTGCCTAAGGAATACAATTTATTAGAGAAAAACACAAAAAGACTGTCAGTACAAAGTTACGTTTTGAAATTTAGAGACCAAGTAATTTCTGAAACTAAGTAAACAAGCTACTTGTTTGAAAAGCCCAGTACCACATCTGAGTGACTGCAGTGAATTATTCTCTGCCAAAACAAACGGCTCCAGGCAGTTGTGGATACCAAAAACATCTGTAAGATCAAAGAGTAACTGAACAAATTAGTAGCAGGAACATCTACTAGGAAGCTGCAAAGAGTATCTCCAGCTGCAGGAGCCTTCAAGCCACATATTGTTGGGAGAGTACATCAGAGATGCACGCGTACCGCGCGTTTGCTGTTCTTACACCCTTCTCCAGGCCTCTTCTGTCGGAGGCAGGCGCTGGTCTAAAGATGCACTTTGCTCCACCACATGTGAGCAGAGGCTAACGTAACCTCGTTAGGACAAGCAGTAGGTATGGTTATACCAGCCAAAAACCCCTTGCCAACACAGCTTATTCCACTGAGGTAAACGATCAGCAGAAAGAGGCTTCTGCCGACAAAAAGGGCATCCCAAATGGAAAGGAGTAGCAAGGCTCACCAATCCAGATGAAGGCGTCTACCAGCATGCAAGCAGGACAAAGAGCGCATCTAGCTGAACAGCTATATAACGTTTTATTTTACTATAGTTTAATCACAGACTCCTGCCTGTCCCGATTAGATCTCTAAACAGAGCAATCGCAGTGATTGCTCTGAGCGTGGTGTTTATAACACAGCCGGCCAGCTGAAGCTTGCAGAAGCGGCTGGGCTCTTCTGCAGAACGTATTCCCACCCGACGCAGAAAACACCTTCCGCCTCCTCCGACGCTCAGACGACATGCAGACTGCTACACCCATTTGACCCCTTTGCCTAAACGCACAGATCTGTGATATAAAGCCGCAGCAAATTCACAAGCATCCAAATGGATACAAATACGCTAAATAGCTCCACCTAACTTACAGTTTCCCAAAACATCAAAGTTTTCCCTCCCGTTCCCGGGAGCTGAGCATTCCATCACCACACCATTTTTCACCCACAAGCCTTCTCTGGTGTGGCTGGCGGTGCAGCTGAGCAGTCCGTCCTGCCGGTGCACCAAGGGCAGAGCAACGCCCCGCGCCCATTTCGCCGCCAAAATCGTTTTTGTCAAATTCCCTCCTAATTCGGCAGCGCCCAACGCCGCTGGAAGCGCGGTCCGGGTGCCCTCTGCCTGCCTAACGGGAGCCGAGAGCCCCCGAGCAAACGGCAGCTTTGGAAAACCGCGGTTCCCGATCGCGACCTTGTCTCCCGGGGCAGCGGCCCAGCGGGGAGGGGGCTCTGGGCCGGGTGGGCCGCGCCGCCGCTCCGTCCAGGCACACAGACCCGGCGCCGCGGGAAGGGGCGCCCCGACCCGCGTGGGGGAGAAAGCCAGCGGCAGGAACCTCGTCCGCTACCCTCACGGAGCCCCGGACCCACCGCCCCACGCGAGCCCCCCGGTCCCGGCCCCAGGCCTGCCGCACCGGCAGGGCCCCGCCGGCCCGCCCGCCCCCGTGCCGGGGGAGACCGGCTCCGGCCCCGACTCACCGGCGGCGGCGCGGCCCCGCGGCGCGGGGCTGAGGGGGCGCAGGGTGCGCGGCAGGCCCCCCGCGGCGGCGGCGGCGGCCACGCAGCAGCGGAACATGTCGCCGGTCGCCCTCACGCCGCTCCCGGTCCCGCCGGCCTGACCCCGCCGCCCGCACGGCGCATGCGCTGCCGCTCGCTCGCCATTGGCTACCGCTGCCGCGCCTCCACCGACCCTTCCGGGAGGTCCCTCTGCCCCGCCATCTCTATGGTGGCGCCGCCATGTTGCGGCCACCCCGCCGCCTCCCGCGCTCGCTCCGCCGCGCCGCCGCCACCGCCGCCGGGCCCGGCCGCCGCCTCCTGCTCTCCACGCCCATTTTCTACGCTAACGGGCCGCCGCACATCGGGCACCTCTACTCCGCCCTGCTAGCCGACGCGCTGCACCGCTACCGTGGCCTCCGTGGTGCCGGCCCGGGCCGTCTCTCTACGGGTGAGCGTGGGCCCGCCGGGCGCCGCGGCCCCGCGCCTGACGCGCACCCTCCGGCTTATCCCCGGGGCTGACCCACCTCCCCCGGGGCTGTCAGGCTGTCCCCGTTCCCCGTGTCCCCAGGCTCGTCCCGAGGCCCCTGTGTCCCCGCGGCGGTGGGATGGGGGCCGGCCCCCGCGCCCCTTCCCCACGGCCCCCGCACCCCGTCCCCACGGCTCCCGCGGCACCTCGGCCTCTCTGCCGTTTCAGGAACCGATGAACACGGGCTGAAGATCCAGCAGGCCGCGGCCGCGGCAGGGACGTCGCCCCCGGAGCTCTGCGAGCGGATCTCGGGCCTCTTCCACCAGGCCTTGACCCGGGCCGCCGTCTCCTTCACTGACTTCACCCGCACCAGCGAGCCCCGCCACCAGCGAGCCGTGCGTCATTTTTGGGGTGCCCTCCGGGATGGCGGGGCACTCTACAAAGGGTCTTACGAGGGCTGGTACTGCACTGCCGAGGAGTGCTTCCTGCCCGAGAGCCAGCTCGCCGAGCGCCGGGACGCCCAGGGACGCCCGTGCAAGGTGTCATCGGAGACCGGCCATCAGGTAACGGCACCTGCAGCGTCCCGGTCGAGGGCGGCCACTCCTGCGGAAGCACTGCGCACTCATCTGTTGTTCTGGCCAAATTTGGGGGTGTTTAATGCTTCCCGTAGGCTTTTGTAATTCACGTCACCTGAGACTCGCCTGTATTCCGTAGAACGTCTCTCCTGTGTTTATAGAGGCGTGTGGTTATGCAAGGGAGAGCTGCCAAAACCCCAGCCGGCAGATGCAAATTTCAGCCGTGTGCCGTGGGGAGGATTCAGCTGCTGCGGGGTTCCGCAGGCTGCTGGCCTGGAAGCAGTGTTTTAAAGCGGTGATGAAAGAAGTTAGCTGGGCGGAAGGATAAAGGTGTTTATAACTGAGGTGTTCATTGGGTGTCCGGAGTTTCAGACCTATTTTGCGAGGCAATGCAGTTTGGTCTCTGGACACTTTTCCATCAGTCTTGTGACATGGGTTTTGGCCCTACGTAAAACACCGTAACATCATCTGCCTGTGGTCTAGTCTGATGAACTAGTCAGAACTAGTCTAGAACAAGGCGTGTGGTACCTGACCAAGAGTCTCTCTGCCGCTGCATTTTCTGTAAGGTGTCAGGAGGTGCATGATTTAATCCAGCAGTTGTAGATAATCACACTTCAGAGCTAAGCGGAGGTTATGCTCTTGTGATATTTGTACGAGGCTGGGGCATAGGAGTGTTGGTTCACACAGAAAGGGGTATGTTGGCAAATAATATCCCTTGATAAAGCACCTAACGTAGCTGGGGAAAAGATAAGTTTCCAGGCAAAGAAATCATTCTTTAGATCTAAAATAGAGTCAGCAGGCTTCAAAGTCAAATATACCCTGAGAACAATTACTTGCCTTAGCTGCACATCAAACTGTCCAAGAGAAACAGCAGCGTGCATGGTGCAGAGAAGATCTTGCAAGGTGATGGAAAGAGATGGTAGGTGTTTGTCTCCAACCAGAAAGAGACAGTTGGATAGTTCGTTGCTTGAGGGTTTTGTGAAGGAAAAGGGGGAGTTTAAAACATGCCATAAAACCCGTGCTTCTGGTGAGTCTCTGATTTCTGGTATCCAGTAGAGCCGGGGGGTGAAAATGTGTAGTTCATCTTTGAATGATGTTCTTCAGGTCTTCCGTGAACCCTGAGAGATCAGAGTCTGTTCTGCAGGAAATGATCCTCCTCCTTCGCTCTGTTACTGTGCTTTTGTGTCATTTAATGCGCAGAGAAGCTGGAGAGGAGCTGCCAGAGGCTCCCAATGTGGTGGGGGTGTAGAGCACAGGCCTACAAGAGGAAGAGGGAACTGGGTCAGTTTAGTTTGGCAAACAGGATGCGAAGGGACAAGCTAATAGCAGCCTACACCTACTCGCAGGACAGTTACAAAGAGCACAAAGCCATAGGCTTCTCGGGGGTGCCACGTGCTAGGCCAAGGGGTAACGATGCCACAGGCTGTGCTGCGGGGTCGGGCTGGGCGTTAGGATAAGCTCGTTCCCCAGGAGAGCAGTGCAATCCTGGGCAGGTCCCCAGTGAGATGGGGGAGCCCCAGCCTTGGGGTGTCCCAGCCTTGGCTGTGTAAAGCTCCAGTCATCCTTGGCTGGTGCCAGCCCTGCTGTGAGCAGGCTGTGGGGCTGGAGAGAGGTGGAGGGCCCATCCCACCTCCGCTGCTCTCGTTTTATGGGTTCGTTCTGGTGTGGGATGGTGGATTCATTTACCTGTAGAGTGAGCAGACACTCCGTTGCAGGACCAGGAACTGTGCTGTTCTGTATGCCCTGGGAGGGGAGCTGCATTTATTGAAGTATCGCATTCGTTGCTCAGGTCCAGCCGGGAGATGGCTGGTGCACGTGGGGCTGCAGGGATTCTCTTTCTGATGAGGAAATGAGCTGGAGCTGGGAACTGACTGTCCAGGGAGCGTGCTGAAAAAGCCCTGGGGGGTTGGTAAACAAGAAGCTGAACATGAGCCAGCAGCGTGCCCTGGCAGCAAAAGGCAGCCAAGGAGATTATCTCGGGCCATGTGAACAGGAACAATGCCTGTTTGTGATTATCCCCCTCTACTCAGCACTCTGACGATCACATCTAGGTACTGCATCCAGTTTTCTGTCCCCCAATACAGGAAACACAATTTAGAAACTGGAAGAAGTTCAGTGGAGGGCCACCAGGATGGTTAGGATGCTGGAGCACTTGCCGTTTGAGGGGAGGCTGAGGGAGCTGGCTTCTTCAGCCTTAGAGAAGACAGGATTTTGGGAGGGCCTAGTGGCAGAAGCTCCCCAATAGCTACAAGGAGGTCATCAAGAAGATGGAGCCAGGTTCTTCTAATGGTACGTGGCAGCATGAGAGAATGGGTGTAAGTTGAAACAAGAGAGGTTCAGACTGGATTTACAGAGAAACTCTTGCCCCATGAGGACAGCCAAGCAGCAGAACAGGCTGGCTGGGGAAGTTCTGCGGTCTCCATCCTCAGAGGTTTTCAAGATGTGCCTGGCTAAAGCCCTGAGTAACCTGTTCTAACCCCGTAGGTGACCCTGCTGTGACCAGAGAGACTTCCTGAATTATCCTGTGCCCCTAAGGCAGGGCTGTTTGAAGGTCAGGAGAGACGGCAGGCAGATTTCTCTGCAGGGCAGATATTCCAGTAACTGTTCACAGGCAAGCCTTGAACAGAGACACCGGTTTTGTGGGTTGTTATAATTACTCTGCCCTTTATCAACCTCTCTGTATGCTCCAGGCTCTAACTTACCTATTCTCAGGAGACAGCCTATTTCTAGTCTCTTTTCCTCTTCCCACTGAACTGCTTTCTACTGACCTGTCAACCACCTTTTCTGCAGGTGCAGCTGATAGGTAGCTGGCTCTTAGCACTTGGCAGATGATGTGAGGGGGCTCTTCAGAGCCAAACACCAGACTCGATCAGCGTTTCGGAGGAAATGATTGCAGGTTCCGCTTTGAGACGGCTTTTGCATCCTGAGTTGTTACCAAAAGGATCGCTGGATTGCGTAAAAGGGAATACTGAATGGGGGACATGGCATTGGCTCTGTGTGAAGTGTTACTCCTGGACAGAGAGCTGAGAGCTGGTACCCAGAAACTGATAAAGATTATGGAAAAACATAAAGAATTGGGGGGGGGGGGGGGGGAACCAAAACATTTCTGTGTAACTTGTTTATGATTTGTGTAGGGAAGAATATTTCTTTTGGGGTGACCTTCTCATCAAGTAAGCAAAGGTAGTATTTGCTGTTGGCTGCTACTGAAATTACGTAAATTCAGCTACATCATAAAGCAGTTTCGTACCACTAGGACTGATTATTCCTTAGGGTATCTCAGCTTGCGGTGTGGTAGGCTCTTTATTGCTCGTATTGAGAGTGAGGCACTTCCTGGCTCAGAAGTCGTTGGGTTCAGTGCTAGAAACTGAAACGCTCCTGCGTGATGCCAAAGCCTATACTTTCTTATCTTAGAGCCTTATTTAGCTTTAAAAGGTAAGAATTCTTGACCTAGCCATAGATCTCTTGAGTGCCTTTACACAGCTCGCTCATACCGTATCTACCCACAAAGTTTTCATTGATTTAGCTAAATGTGTCAATTAATTTAAATGTGTGAGAGAAGTGCTGTCAGTACTTTAACATGATTATAGGCTAACCAAGTTAGCAACTAAGATGCACTAATGCTTAAACTGGGGAGAAAGAGGAACATAGCACCTAGGAGAAAAGCAAAGGCATGCACCAGGATTGTTAGTAAGGCAGTAATTAACAATGTCATTTTGTCTTTTCATGATTTTTACTATTATTGCAAAACTACGTTTTTAAGAAAGTATTCTCGTCTCCCTAATTCTTGCCTGATGACACATAAATCTGGCAGGTAGAAAGGTATTCCTTCCCGGGGGGCACGAGCATCTTTAAAAGCAGAGTGCTGAGCCATCCCAAGTGCCTAAGTCCTTACGTGTTGCCCTGGGGGACCCAGGGAGGCGGTGTCTTAGGAGAGGAGGTTCCCACTAATGGAAAGATACCAGGGGCTTCCCGCGTGGTGGGGAGCACACCCAAACGCAGAGGGAGCGTGCGACAAACTCCACGCTGAGAACGCAATGTGCAAGTTGTAAAACTGTTTGCAGAGCGTTTGGGCCGTAATTCTTTTCTCTCCTGCCTTCTCAGGTGCACTGGAGCAAAGAGGAGAATTACATGTTCAGGCTTTCGGCGTTCCGGGATCCGTTGCAGAAGTGGCTCCGGGACAACCCACACGCCATTGCCCCTGACCCTTTCTACCAACGCGTGCTCCGTTGGCTGGAAGAGGACTTGCCAGATTTGTCCGTCTCTCGTGAGAGAAGGCGGCTGCAGTGGGGTATCCCTGTCCCCAGTGACTCAACACAAACTATTTACGTATGGGTAGATGCCTTGGTGAACTATCTGAGCGTGGTGGGCTACCCTGAGACACACGGGGAGTGGTGGCCTGCTGCGCACCACGTTGTGGGCAAGGACATCCTCAAGTTTCATGCTGTCTACTGGCCAGCACTGCTGATGGCAGCAGGGCTGGCCCCCCCCGAGCGAATCTTTGTGCACTCCCACTGGACTGTCCGTGGGCAGAAGATGTCCAAAAGCTTGGGCAACGTGATTGACCCCTTTGCTTGTACGGGACAGTACACAGTAGATGGATTTCGGTACTTCCTGCTAAGGCAGGGTGTACCCGAGCGGGATTGTGACTATTATGATGAGAAAGTTCTTAAGCTAGTGAATTCAGAACTGGCAGATGCGCTTGGGGGGCTTCTGAATCGGTCAACAGCCCTCAGCATTAATCCCAGCAACACTTACCCTTGTTTCTCAGAGTCTTGTTTTCCAAAGGTCTTGGATTACCGGGAGACAAAAGGCACGGGTAGGGCTTCTGCTGAAGACTATGAGTTCGTGGCATCTGTGGCTTCTCTGCCTCTGCAGGTGGCTAGTTATTTTGAAGATTTCCAGATCTACAAGGCTTTAGAATGCATTGTCCTGTGCGTAAGGCAGACCAACAGTTTCTTCCAGAGACACAGGCCTTGGAAACTCGACCGAAAAGACCCCGCAGAGCAGCTCTGGCTTGACACCGTCATCCACGTTACGCTGGAATGCCTGCGTGTCTATGGGACTCTCCTGCAGCCCGTGATCCCGCACACTGCAGACAAGCTGCTTTCCAGGCTGGCTGTTGAGCCAGAAGAGAGAGGTCTCTCAAGTTTGACATTTCTGCCACGCTACAATGGGAAGCCATGTCCCTTTGAAGGGAGACAGCTTGGACCTGACACCGGCGTCTTATTTCACAGACTAGAGAAGTCGAGACAGCATCAGATAGAAACCAAGAAGCTCTAGTCTGTGACAAACAGCTTCTGTAAATAAAAGCCTCCGGGAACTCCCGGAAAATGTTGTCTTTGTTACAAGCATGTTCCTCCCATCTCTTGGTGGTGGTATGAAGTGGATGAGTGGAAAACCAGCCTGAGCAGGGCCGTACTGTCCTGCCTAGGTGACTGGCATAGGTCTCTGCCTGACGTGGGAAGCAGACATGCTGGGGCAGATCGGTTGCCTGAGTGGGGCTAAGAGCTCGGAAGGCTTCTGGGGTAACACCCTTGAAGGAACACCTAATTAGCTAAGCTGGTAACAGAATGAACTGAAGACACAGCCTAGGGTTTGAATATTGCTGCTTTTTTCCCCTGATGTGTTTTATGGGACATAAAAAGGGGCTGAGGCAAATATCCCCTTAAAAGAGGGAACTCTTCCTATACAGTCTTGGGGCTCCACTAGAGAGCCCTCTTGCCTATGTCTCCTATCTTCCTTCCTGGCCCCTTTACCTTGTCTTGTCTGATGTGAGGAGCAGGGCAGGTGCTCCGGTGAGGACATTTTAAACACGAATGTGGCAGCCGATCTGCTCAGCAATCTCTTCCAGAGACAGCAACTCCCCAACGTGCTCGCTCCAGGAATCCCTCCTCAGGCTAGCATTCAGGCTGAGTCTCCAGGAGGATCAGACTCCCCCTGAGGAAAGAAAGGGTCTTTCCTGGGGCCTTCTCAGTGTTGTCTCCACTCACGCAGGCAGAGGCCTGAGCGGCAGTTCTGCCGCTGGTGTCCTCGTCTTGACTTTGCCCCGTAGGTTTTTGGCCAGGCCAGAAGTAGCTGCGTTAGTCCGAAATGGCTTCCCGTAACATCTCTGGGACGTAGTCCAAATGGATCTGTTGGGTCCGTCAGCTGAGATCCCTTTATGGGCCAAAACCTCGGCTCAGCTGATGTTTACGTGAGCCTTGATGGGGAGGGTCCCTTCTGTCTGACTCTGCTCTTATGCCGGAGGCAGTCCAGTGAGACAGTGTGGTCCAGTGGTCGAACGGGTGGTCTCCCTCAGCTGCATAGACCTGCAGACGTGACCGAAATTGGAAAGGGGGGGGGGATATGTGTTTCAGGCCCAGACTCAACTTCATGAGGCTTTTCTGCCAGCTGGGTGGTTTATTGCACCCTCTTTGTTTCATTTCAGTGCTGCTGGAAGCAGGCAGCTGAGCGCTGATGCCCTGGGGCAGTTGTGACTGCTCTGGGACCTTTGGTAAATCCTTCCCAGCCTTTGGCTCCTCCAGTTCCCATCAAGGGAATCTTCTTGTATCGGGGGGCCAGTTTTAGGGGGCTGTGATCTCTTTTGGAGCTGCCTGGGCTGCGTTACCAGGGGCAGCAGGAGCGGCACAGCCCCCTCGGAGCACTGTGGGTCTCTGCGGACGCAGCAGAGGGAAGGGCAGACCATGCTGCTTCTCCCTCGTATTGCCCTTGCGGTTCCCGGTGATGCCCTCGCTGTGCCGCAGCGCTCTGTCCGGCCGATTCCAGATTACCCATGAGAAGAAAGCCAGGTCCCCTCAGCCCCGTCCTGTGGTGGGGGTATTCCTCTTCCCCTGCGCAGTTTTACCTGGTACCCCTCGCTCCTGCCAGCCCTGCGTGCCCTCACGCCACGAGCGCTGGCTCCCAGCACAGGCAGAGGCGCCTGCTGCCCTCTTCCACCCACGAAGGATGGGGACAAGAGAGACCCCCATCCCGTTCTCCGGTGCCGTGGTGGGTGTTTCTGTCCCCCCCAGTTTCTGGTCCTGCCCCACCACTGGCCTTGGACTGGTCTCCCTCCCTCCCCGGAGGTGACCTGTGTCGCTGCCTGCTGCCCTGCCGGTCCCCAGCCTGCCCGGGAAGGCAGCCGGCAGGATGCCCAGGCTGGCCCGGGCTGCGAAGGCGGTTTGTCCCGGGATCTGTCGCTTGGCCTGGGGTCGGGGGGGGACGACACGGGACTGGCCCGGGGGCTGGGGCTCTGAGCCCGGCGGCCGCGTTGCCCTCACCCGCCAAGGGGACGCCGGCCGGGTCCCCATGCCCAGGCGAGTCCCCGCCGCCTAGGGCCTGGCGGGGGCATCAGGTGGCTTCGTGCCGGTGCCGTAGCCGGTGCGTGGGGCGGGGCCGTGCCGTAGTCGGTGCGTGGGGCGGGGCCATGCCGTGCCGTGCCGGTACGCGGGGCGGGGCCGTGCCGTACCGTAGCCGGTGCGTGGGGCGGGGCCGTGCCGTAACCGGTACGCGGGGCCGTGCCGTACCGTACCGTAGCCGGTGCGTGGGGCGGGGCCGTGCCGTGCCGGTACGCGGGGCGGGGCCGTGCCGTGCCGTAGCCGGTGCGTGGGGCGGCGCGGCCCCATGAGACGGTGAGGCAGCGGCGGCGGCGGCGGCGGCGCGGGATGGCGGCGGGCGGCGGTGGGCGGCCGCCGGGCCCCGACTCCTCGCTGGAGCCTTACGTGCAGACCCGCATCTTTAAGATCATCGTGATCGGAGACTCCAACGTGGGCAAGACGTGCCTGACCTTCCGCTTCTGCGGGGGCACCTTCCCCGACAAGACCGAGGCCACCATCGGCGTGGACTTCCGCGAGAAGACGGTGGAGATCGAGGGGGAGCGCATCAAGGTGGGCCATGGCAGCACCGGCACCGAGCCCGGGGCTGGCCGGCAGCGGCCCGGGCAGCAAAGGCAGCCCGTCCCTGCCCCAACCCCTGCCCTGGGCTGCCTCCTTGCACCCCAGATGCCTCTCAGGGGCTTTTCTGTTTTCAGCCCAAGCCGAGGGAGGGGAACGGGGGAAGGTTTCTCGTCCCCGTGTTGCAGAGATGCTTTTGGAACCCGTCACAGCTGCGTTGTCGCTATTTATGTGGTTCGCTTCAGTCTGCCGGCAGTCTGAAACGATAGCTTGGGGTGAAATGCTGCTGCTCTCCGGACACCCGGCGTAACCGGCTCCTCAAAGCATCAGGGTGGCCTCCAGCTTCAGAAGCTGGACCAAAAGAGAGGCGAAGCCGCAGGGAGCGGGGGGAAGGAGCTGTATGCAGAAACCAATGTGTTTTCAGGGGAGCAGATGGTTGTAGGCTGGCAGTGGCTGCGCTGGAAGGCCAGGAGCTCGCACGAGCTGGTTGCAGTAGGCTTGGCAGCGGTGATACTAATGCTGAAGACCGCTGTCAGCGAGCGCTGGGAGGGTGCAATTTCAGCAGAACTAGAACAGGACGAATTTGCCGTACGAAGGCCAGCGTGACACCTGTAAGGAGCGCATCAGGCCAAACCCGAAGAGCTCTGGCTGATGTGCCAGAGCAGATCTGCAGGTCTACAGCAGCTGGTAGGAAACGGCCTGGGGAGCACAGTTTGCAGCTGAGCTTGGCCTGCCCGCTTAGGTGGGTCAGCACCGACAGCTGTCTGTGTGTAAGACCGACTGCTGGAAGAAGCAAATATTGCTATTTTGCTGACAGATGGGTGATCACAAGTTGAGGGACTAGTCGCAATGAAATTAGAGCTACTATTAGTGGGTGAGAACTTTAGTTGTGCTTTTGAACCGTCCATGAACGTTTTCCTCTCTCTAAGAGGAGAGGTGCTCATTTTTCCCCCTGCCTTCCCCAGCTCTATCCAACACCACATAGCTGTGTTGTCGTAAGCTGTAGTGCAGGCTGGCATGAAGCCTGTCTTACTGCCTCTAGCTGGAAAACGTTGCCAGGCTTTCTACCTTCGGATGTTATTTGTGCTCCAGCAGGCAGGAGTGGGAGGCAGTGCAGCAAATTGGCCTTTTCCTGGGACCATGCGTCCAAGAGAGGAGGTGAGAGGTGGGAGAGGTACCCTCCCTCTCCTGCTCTGCCCAGAGGGAAGAGACCGGCGGTGAAACAAATGAGCAGCAGCTCTTCTTTGCCGGCATTTTTCCACTCTGAAAGACTCTGGGGCAGGCGCTGTCTCAGTGGGGTACAGGGCGATCTGGATTAACCCCAGACACTTGTTTGGAAGCTGTCAGTTCCAGGCTTCGAGACATTGCCTACAAGGGCTAGGAGAACTCATAGAGTCACAGACTAACAGCAAAGTGTGGGTTGGAATGGACCTCTGGAGGTCATCCGCTCCAACCCCCCTGCTGAAGCATGGCAGCCCAGAGCCGATTGCTCAGGACCACGGCCAGATGGCTTTTGAATATCTCTAAGGATGGAGGCTCCACAACCTCCCTGGGCAACCTGTGCCGGTGCTCAGTCACCCTCACAGTGGAAGGTGTTTCCTGACGTTCAGAGGGAACCTCCTGTGTTTCAGCGTGTGCCCACTGCCTCTGGTCTTGGCACTGGGCACCACTGAAAAGAGCCGGGCTCCGTCCTCTTTGTAGTCTCCCTTCAGGTATCTATACACATTGGTAAGATTCCCCCCCTGAGCCTTCTCTTCTCCAGGCTAAACAGTCCCAGCTCTCTCAGTCTTTCCACATAGGAGGGACAGTCCACTCCTTTCATCATCTTTCTGGCCCTTTGCTAGAATCTCTCCAGCCCATGCCTCTCCTGTACTGGGGAGCCCAGAACTGTGGCTCACCGGCACTGAATAAAGGGGATGGATCACCTCCTTTGGCCTGCTGGCAATACTTTGTTTAATGCAGCCCAGGATACCATTCACCGCCTTTGCTGCAAGGGCACGCTGCTGGCTCATGTTCAACCTGGTGTCCATCAGGACCCCCAAGTCTTTTTTTGCAAAGCTGCTTTCCAGCTGGGTGGTCCCCAGCGGGTACTGGTGCCTGGAGTTGTTCCTCCCCAGGGGCAGGACTTGGCACTTCCCTCTGTTGAACTTCATGAGGTTCCTGTTAGTGTGTTGCTCCAGCCTGTTGAGGTCCCTCTGGATGGCAGCACCACCATCTCGCATCCTAGCCACGCTCCTCCCAGCTTGGTGTCATCTGCACGCTTGCTGAGGGTGCGATCTGCCCCACCATCCAGATCATTAACGAAGATGTTGAACAGGACTGGGCCCAGTATTGACGCCTGGGGTACCCTGCTAGTTACCAGTGTTCAACTAGACTTTGTGTCACTGATCACCACCTCCTAGGCCCGGACGTTCAGCCAGTTTCCAATCCACCTCACTGTCCGCTCATCCAGCCCAGGAGCTTGTTGGCTCCTCTGTCACTTGGGTCAGGAAGTTGTCTTCAATGCTCTCCAGGAACCTCCTGGATTGCTTGTGCTCTGCTGTGTTGTCCTTCCAGCAGCTATTGGGGTGGTTCAAGTCCTCCATGAGGACCAGGGCCTGCAAACATGAGGCTGCTCCTATCTGTCTGCAGAACGCCTCATCTGCTTGTCCTTCCCGGTCGGGTGGCCTATAGCAGACACCCCCTACAATGTCACCCATGCCGGTCTGCTCTTTAATCCTCACCCACAAGCTCTCAGTTGGCTCCTCACCCATCCCCACGCAGAGCTCCAGGCCCTCCTGCTGCTCTCTCACACAAAGGGTGGCTCCCCCTCCTCATCTTCTCTTTGCCCTGACTCCTCTGTACATACCACTGTGTAATGGTCGGGGTTCTCTTTTATGGCGTAGGATTAGGTGGACAAATGTCCCGATCTGGCGCAAGAACGTTTGTGAAATGAGAAGTGCTTTTCGTGCGGTTTGTTTCGGTGGTGGGGATGATGGTCAAGTGCATCGGGAAAAGGAAGAGAAGCCGGGAGCAGTGCTCCCTGAATGAAAGTGCTGACGTGATCTCTCTTACTAGATGAGCTGGGCTTGCTTGGTTGAACTACACAAGCACGTGCACTGTCACGTGCAGCCTCGGGCACTGTCAGTGTAGGCCCAAAAGCTTGTGTAACTCATCCATCGATCCTGGTTCGTTCTAATAAGGGATTGCCTCTCCCTGCGAGGCTCGCCTCGCCTGCGCTGTGCCTCGGGGCTGTGGCACCCCTGTCAAAGATGGACCGGCTGGAAGCCCTCCTGCATCTTCCTGCAGGGAGTTCAGCAAGCCAGCCTACTCCTCAAGCAGCCGGCCCTGCCCCGGGGTGGACACTCAGCGCTCCTGTAGCCTTCTTTCTTGTCTGCTTTGCTTCCTAGGTGCAAGTGTGGGACACGGCTGGCCAGGAGAGGTTTCGGAAGAGCATGGTAGAGCATTACTACCGCAACGTGCATGCCGTCGTCTTTGTTTACGACGTCACAAAGATGACCTCCTTCACCAACCTCAAGACGTGGATCGAGGAGTGCAACGGGCACGCAGTGCCCCCCCTTGTCCCCAGGGTGCTCGTTGGGAACAAGTGTGACTTGAAAGACCTGATCCAAGTGCCATCCAGCATGGCCCTGAAGTTCGCCGACGCTCACAACATGCTTTTGTTTGAGACCTCGGCCAAGGACCCTAAGGAGAGCCAGAACGTGGACGCCATTTTCATGTGCCTGGCCTGCCGGCTGAAGGCGCAGCGGTCGCTGCTCTGCCGGGACCTGGAGGGGCGGCCGGGCCAGGCCCGCAGGCTGGAGCCAACGCACGACGCCAACGGTAAAACCTCCTGCCCGTGCTGAGCGGGGCCCCCGCCGCCCTCTGTCACGGTCACCCCAATAAAGTCTCTGCGCCTCCAGTCAGCTCTGGGTGTTGCTTTGCGCGGCTCGGTCCGGCTCGGTCCGGTTACGCTCGGCTACGCTCGGTCCGGCTCGGCTCGGTTACGCTCGGCTCGGCTCGGGCAGAGGGGGGCGGAGCGCGGCGCGCATGCGCGGAGGCTGGCGCATGCGCAGTTTACGCCGCCGTCACCATGAAGTAGGTCGGCGGGACGGTGGAGGGAGGGAGAGGAGGGAGGGAAGGCGGGAAGAAGGTTGGTCCGCGGCCCGCTCCCGGTGCTGACGGTGCCCTCGCCTTCAGCCCCCTGACGAAGGTGAAGCTGATCAACGAGCTGAACGCGCGGGAGGCGGAGCTGGGCGTGCAGGAGGCGGTTTCGTGGCACGCGGAGTACAAGGACAGCGCCTGGATCTTCGTCGGTATGGGCCGGGCCGGGCCGGGGATGGGGGGTGGTGGGGCCGGGCCCGGCCGGGCCTGCGCCGTGCCGGTGCCTCCTTCCCTCCTCTCCCTCTCCCCGCAGGCGGGCTGCACTACGAGCTGACGGAGGGGGATGTCATCTGCGTGTTCTCGCAGTAAGTGCTGCAGCCCCCCCTGCCCCGGGGCCCGCCGCGTCCCTGCCGCTGCCTCGGGTGCTAAGAGTGTGTTCCAGGTACGGGGAGGTGGTCAACATTAACCTGGTGCGGGACAAGAAGACCGGAAAGTCCAAAGGCTTTTGCTTTCTGTGCTATGAGGACCAGAGGAGCACTATTCTTGCTGTTGACAACTTCAATGGGATCAAGGTGAGCGAAGCAGCCCGGGATGCAGTCCTGCCTGCCTGCCGTGGCTCCCGAGATGCTGCTTCACGTCAAACAGGAGCCCTGACGGCACGGGTCGCTGGCGACCCGCAGCGCGTGGGGAGCTGGTCTGTGCCTTCGCTAACAGCATGACTCCTCTTGTAGATCAAAGGAAGGACGATTCGAGTGGACCATGTGGCCAACTATCGGCCCCCCAAAGACTCCGATGACTTAGATGACGTTACAAAAGCCCTCCATGCAAAGGGTTGTGGAGTTAAAACGCCACCTCATACATCATCCGAATCTCTGTCGGAAGATGATGAGGTACCCGTAAAAAAGCAAAAAGGTGAGGTGTGTTCCTGCCAGTCTTGACCCCAGGTGGGAGCGTCTGCACAGGGCCCTCGGCCTCGCAAGGGCCCTTTGCTTGGGGGAACACCGAGGACGGGTGTGCTCTTGAAAAGAGCCACAGCCCTAACGTCCGGGCTTTACGTTGTGATCCCCTGAGGGGTATCTGAGTGCCTGTATTTAGCCCTTATCTGTGAATGTCCTCCCCTGGGCTCTGCAGACCTGTATCTTGCAGACAATAATAGCACTTTTCCTGGAAAAAAGACTGTCAAGCTGCAGGGTTTCTGCAGGGGGGAGCAGCGCTGTGGGGGACGGGGAGAGGGAAGGCTTAGGAAGAGCACCACTTAATCTTAAAATCTGGATGCTGCTACTGTGGGACTAGAGTGCTGTAGATGTATGGAATGACCGTTATGTGGCCTACGCAAGACAGCTGAATTGAATAGAACATAAAACCAGCAGATCTAGATGAGATTCTGTGGGTGGAAACTGAAGCCAAAGAAAGTAGGGGGGGTGGACTAGGTGACCTTTAAGGGTCCCTTCCAACCCCTACTATTCTATGAAAGTAGACCTAAAAATGCAGCATAAGTTAAACCATCCGAGTGCCTGAACGCCTCCTGTTCTCAGTGGACGCAGCAGGATTTGTTGCCCTACATCTTTCAGAAGAAAAGGGCAAGATGTCGAGTACATCCAGGTGGAACTTGAACGAACGTGCCATGTAAAAGAACCAGCCTGCGCAGCTATACTGAGGGATTTTTTTTTAAGAAGCCATGAGGGTTTTTTCCATCTGTGCAGCAGAGATCTTGAAAAGTGAACGCTGGTCAGAGCCAGCGGAGTGCTAGAAGCAGTGACTTGCAGTAGGAGCTGCTTACTGTGGCTTGTTAAGGGCTTCCAGGCGGCATCCCCCCGAGATGGGCTGTAGCTCCCAGGGTGAGCCGGTTAGGCGCGGTGACCTTGGGGTGGGGGTGTCCGTTGTTCTGAAGCTGGCTTGGAGCGCATGGCGTGCGGAGGAACCTTCCCTCCCGCAGCCGGGCATTGGCAGCAGGCGTTTGGGGCCGTCTCGTAGCTACAGCTGAGCCCTTGCGCGGTCGGGGTTCGGGACCTGCCTTTACTGCGCTCCTCCCTCCCATCAAGAGAGGAGCTCAGCGCTGTGTTGCGTGGAGGAGGACGCAGGATGGATGGGGCCTTAGCGTGGGGCGGAGGGACACGTCGGTCAGGCTGGAGTCCTAGTTTGAGGAAAGAAAAAAAACTAAGGGTGGGGAGAAGGTGTTGGTCCAGAGCGCTGAGGAGATGCACAAAGAGAGAGGCGAAGGAGAGCGAAGAGGGAAAAGAATCGTTGGGTCTGGAGAAGAGAATATCCACGGAGTGGATCACGATGTTCTTATTGCGTGGATGTTACTGAGGAAAGAGAGTGAAAGGAAGGTGCTCGATATTCCAAGCTGTGTTGAAGTGCCTGAGGGCAACCTTGCTGGGAAGAACGCGATGTGGTGAGCGTTGGAGTAGGATGGCTCAGGCTGGAAGAGAAAAGTGTCGGGGTTGGAAGTGGAACAGGATCTCTCTGAGGGGGGAAACAGGCTGTGAAGCTGGGGTGGAGGGGGGAGAACTTAAAATGGGAGGGGAGTTGGAAAGGTGCCACGGTGCTAGGCAGAGCTTGGGGAGTGGAGGTGATCCTTGAAGGACTTGTCCATCCCAAAAGATGAACCTTGTATTTCAGATAAGGAGAAAAGTAGACAGGAGCGGCAAAAGCAGAGCTCGCAGGCTGCGAAGAGGGCGGTGTCCGCAGAGGAGGCGCACCCCAGAATCAAGATTAAGAAGGAGAAGGAGGACCCTGCCTACGACCGCTACGCCAGCGGGAGCCAGCAGCCCTGGAAGGGCTCCGAGGGGAAGCCTGTGAGCAGGACGCAGCGAGAAGAGGAGGAGCGGAGGCACCAGAGGCCTTCGGAGAGAAGAGGGGAAAAGAGCTGCCAGGACCAGAGGGGACAAAGCGGTTTGTGGGAGGAGAGGGAGAAGAGAGAGGAGGCTGGCAGGAAGGGCGACGGGCACAGCAGCCGGCGAGAGGAGTGTCCCGAGGGAGGCAGATCCCGGGAGCGCGGCGCCAGGGAGCCCCATCCCAGGCACAGGGAGCGGGGCTCCGCCAGAGGCTCCAGCCGCTGCTGAGCCCTGGGGCGAGCGCTCCGGGGGCTGAGAGAGGCCCCGAGCTTGCCCAAAAACCTGCTCGGAGCTTCCCTGTGCCTCTCGCCGCTGCCGGCGGGGTGGGGAGCGCACCGCGGCTGGACCGTTCACCTCCGACAGCTTCCACTTGGTTTCTCACTCTGTCCTCGGACAGGGCTCTCCTCGCTGCCCCGTGACCGGGGACGTGAGTTTTCTTGCCTCCTTCAACCCTTCTTGCAGCGTTGGACTTGCAGGTGTGCCGGGACGCCGCGCTGCGGCATAAAGATGGTCGCTGGGAGCGGCAGGATGCTCTCCTTCCCAAAATCGCTCAGTTCCGTCAATCCCGGCGGGGACGGTCCCCCTCTTGTGCTGCAGGGAGAGACCGGTGGGTGTCTCGTCGGCCTCACGCGCCGGCTTTGGGTCCTGAGCCCGCCCGGCACGTCTCCTGGCTTTTGTGACGGATCCCCGAGAGCCGCGCTGCCGTGTCAGGGCGATTTGCTGCGGTTTGGTTTGGTTTGGTGTAAATGCCTCTTAATAAAAGTTACCGGTGAGCCGGAAGGTAGCCCTGGGTGCAGCGTTTCTGTCTCCCGGTAACGGGAGTTTGCTTTACGCCGTGTTTGGGCTGACTCGACCTGAAACCCACGGGTGATAGATGCGGGGACGGGTGCATAGCGAGAGAGGGAGGGATGGTTTTTCACCGGATCTGGTTGCTACGAGAAATAACGGCTCCTGACCGGCCCCCCGCCCCGTTAACGGTTTCAAGTCGTGGTCTGGCTTTGGGAGCGGGGGATCTTTACCCCGGGACTGGGCCCTGGAGCCTGAGAAGGCGGCGGTCGGCGTGGGTTCGTGGGGGCCCGGGGGGGGATCATGGCGGAGGGGGGGGGGGGGGGGGGGGATGCCCTCTGCCTGCGGCTCCTTGCGCTCCGCCGGGGCGGGGCCGGCAGGGGGCGCTCGCCGCCGCCGCCGCCGTTACCGCCCCGCCTGCCCCCTCCCTGCGCCCTACGTTTCCGGTTCCGGGTCGGAGCGCGGCTGCCAGGCAGGTGTCCGGCCCGGTGCGCCGCCGGCCCCGCTCCGCCATGCCATGTCCGCGCTGAACTGGAAACCCTTCGTGTACGGCGGGCTCGCCTCCATCGTGGCCGAGTTCGGTGAGGCGGCGGCGGGGGGGGGGGGACGGGGCGAACGGGGAGCCGGACGCGGACCGGCGGGGCGCTGACGGCCGTTCTCCCCGCAGGCACCTTCCCCGTGGACCTCACCAAGACGCGCCTGCAGGTGCAGGGCCAGAGCGCCGATGCCCGGTTCCGTGAGGTCCGGTACCGCGGCATGTTCCACGCCCTCTTCCGTATCTGCCGTGAGGAGGGCGGCCGCGCTCTCTACTCGGGGTAAGCGCCGGGCGGGACGGGACCCCCCCCCCCCGCCCCGGTCCTCCCCCCGGTCCTCCCCCTCCCCCCTCCTCCCCCGGCCCCCCCTACTGCCACGGAACCACTCCGCTGCCTGCACCCCGCTGCGAGCCCCCCCGGGATTCCCAGCCCTGAGCCCCGCAGGGAGCCGGGGCAGCGGTGCTGCCGTGCACCCTGGAGACCCCCCCCTCCCTCCGGTTTTCCGGAGGTGGGGAGCGAGGATTTGCCCGGCAAAGCCAGGGGCTGGGTGGGTGCCGGCCTGCTGCGCTGGAGGGTGCGTGGGGGCAATTCGAGTTGTTTCTCAGGTGCCCGGGGTTGTTACCCTGGGTGTCTGACGGAGCTGCGCTTCTCGGGGGGGGCTGAGCCGCAGTGGGGGACGTGCCGGGCCCAAGCTCTGCCCCTTGCAGTTTGGGGGGGCTGACGGGGAGTGACTTGGGCTGGGCTTGCAAGGAGAGGACCAGCACCCTGGCAGGGTTCAACGGTTTCGTTTGTTCCCCCCCCCCCACTCAGGATCGCCCCGGCGTTGCTGAGACAGGCATCTTACGGCACCATAAAGATCGGCATTTACCAGAGTTTGAAGCGGCTGTTTGTCGACCGCATGGAAGGTCGGTGTCAGTAAACGTGTCGGTACAGTGTGAAACCTCATGCGCTCTCTGCTGTGCGGTTTTGCTCGTTCCTTTCTCTGTCCTTCCCACCTATAGATTCCCACAGAAACGGACTGCCTGTTCCTTCACGCTCTGGTTCTGTTTGTACGGTGATAGCAAGGATAGGTTTCAGTACAGATGTGAATCTCGCTGTGCTTGGCGCTGCCCACAGTGCCTAGCGAGACACCTCCCCCTCCCGCCAGGTCTGTCCCTTCCCCAGCCTTTATCTCTGTTTTGCAACGTCAGAGCCAAAAAAAGAAGGTATCGTTGCCCTAGGCTCATCTCTCAGGGAAGACAGCACGTCCCATCTGTACATCAGATGCGTTACATGGATTGAAGGCTTCAGTAGCGAGTCTCTCCTGTCTTCCTGCTGGAGCCTTTGAGTCCTTGTGCCTGAACGCAGCACATCTGGATAGAAATTGTACTGTCCAGCTCTCTAGCTTTGGCTCCAGCCGCAGAGACGGGCTACCGGGTAACGCTTTTGACCCGTGCACCTCTGGTAATGAGGCCCTGTGCAGCTCCTACCTAGAGAGTGGAGCAGTACAAGTCTGGTACGTGCTCGCCGAAGGAGCGCCAAGATCTGCACGCGCGGTTTTAAACCCTGGTGTGACACGAGTGAATATTGTAATGCCATTCCGACCTGGGAAAGCGGGATGGGCGGTCCGGGCCGGTCAGCAGGCCAGCGAGAGGACTGGGAAGCGCAGCGCACTAGAGCTTCTTTCCAGGGGCTGCTCTGTTCTCCCGTAACACCTCTCCCTGTGCGTGGTTCTGTGCGCGTACGCTGGGCCGCACGTCTCTCCTCGCTTGCTGTTGCAGCATTTCCAGTTGTGAGTACCGTTGTCTGAATGTTTGTCTCCCTACAGGCCTGGGGCAGCCAGTGGCCTGGTCTCCTCTGGGAAGTGCTGTGGTCAGTACCGGCAAAGGGCTGTGCCTTTTCCCACCGTAACCATCACCCTAATACTGGGCCTGGAAGTCTTGGATTATTCCACCCGTCCCCCGGAACTAATTGCATCTAACTTTCTCTGCCTGGGTCGCCTAGTCTCTGTTTTCTCGAGGTGGCTGCATATTCTGAGCGCGGCCAGCTGGGGCTCCAGATCAAAACGAATTGGTATCAGGTTGCCTTGAGAAGTGTTGGGTTGTCCCTCTCTGTCTCCCTCTGTCTTGGCTTGTCTCCATCACGAGAAATGCATCACTGGACACTGAAATCTCAGATAATTGTTCAAAAATTTTCACGTCTCACAGTCTTTTCCTTGTCTGATCAGCTAGACTCATCAGTAAGACCCGCTTCTCTCTGAGAGCGTGTTGCTGAGTGTTTCAGCTCCTGCTTTCTGTCTCTGGCAGGTGTGGGGACAGATCTGCCATGAGCTGATGGTAGCTGGCCAGCCTCTGCTCGTGCAACTTCATGTGATTTCCGAACTGAGCTTCTCTGCTCTTCCCAGAGCTTCTCGCTTGTTCAGTACAATCAGCGCACCTTCTCTTTAGATCTTTAGGCTCTGACTTTCTTTTCTTGATTGCAGATGAAACGTTGCTAATCAATGTAATCTGCGGAGTGGTTTCAGGAGTGATCTCCTCTGCAATTGCCAATCCGACAGATGTGCTGAAGGTAAGAAGTGTCCGTGGCCAGAGACAGCTCCTGGCTGGCTGTGGTTTGACGTGTAGAAGCTGCGGCTTTCCAGTGAAGATGCATCTCTCCCAGCTGCACTGAAGGTGGTCTCTGAGCCACTGCTGGCATCGGTTCTGCTAATTTGGGTTTTTAATGAATGGGAACAGAAGCCCAGAGCAATAAACAGTTTTTTTTAAAAAATGCGGCTCTTAAAGATCATGAAGTCTGTTACAGCAAGGGTGGAGGCTGTGTTATCTTAACTGGGTGAGTGGGGCAGTAGCCAGCTATTCATCAGACCTTCTCGGCTCCTTTCCCTTTGGCCGCTGTGCTGTGCTTTGCTGCCGCTGCTGTGAAGTCCTGCCTGTTACGTGGAGAGACCAGAGTCCGGCGGGGACTGCCTGGTCCCCTCCATTCCCTGCTGCGGGGTTACTGGGGTCAAGGTAGCTCTGCTCTGAGCAAAGAGAGCCTGGAGAACTTTCCCACGCTTCTCCCTGTGTAGATCAACCTTCTCAGACTGCTTTCAGAGCGGGAAGGCCTTGCCCGTCACTTCTCTGTCTTGTCTCAGTTTTGCAACTGTGCTTCCACCCCCTTGCTCTCCCTGCTCCTTGCCTGCCGTCAGCATTTGCTGCATGGTTTGCAGGGAGAGGGCACCACGGGGATAGCGGTGTCTGCTCTGAGTTGCTCTGTCGTTCTTTCTGCCAGGAAAGGGTATCTCTGCCCTCCCAGGCAGGCGCTGGTGTCCTCCCGCTGACTCTTCGCATCTCTTTCAGATTCGAATGCAGGCTCAAGGCAGTTTATTCCAGGGTGGCATGATTGGCAGCTTCATCGACATCTACCAGCAGGAGGGCACCCGAGGCCTCTGGAGGGTGAGCACCAGCTGCTGGAACCCCCCGCGAGGAGCAGAACTAACAGCTTCCTCAGCTCGTTTGCTACACCCAGGTGCAGCTCTTGAAGAGAACTGTGAACCAAGGGTAGTAGCAAAGTTCTGCTTCTGGTTACCGGACAAACAGAAGCACGTCCGTGGTGGAGATTGGGTCTGTGCTATGGGGGCATCAGCGCTGGGCCAGGCAGACCTGGTTTCCAGGACTGAAGCTGGTGTGCGTAAAGTTTCAGATACGTGAGTGTCCCTTGAATGGACCAGCATTTGGGGCTGGATCCTCTCCGTGGTCTGCCTTAGGAAGGATGCTCAGCCCGGTGTATCCTGGAGTCAGTTGGATGTGACCCTGCACGCAGTGAGCAGGGCAGTGTCCCTACCTCTGAATATGAGCGGCTGAGCACCTCCTCACGTGGAGGAAGAGGAATTCTTCCACGTAACCTTAGCTAATGATGCACAGTAACTTTCCGATACTCCAGAGGGACAAATTTGCCCTGCGTCCCTGCCTACCCAGTCTTAGACCCCTTGAAACTTGCCCTCTGTGCACACAAAGAGTAGGACAGAGTGGTGGCTTTTGGGGAAGCTGGTGATGTAAGGCTCTGGGGCTTGA
Source organism: Gymnogyps californianus (assembly GCF_018139145.2). NCBI lineage: Eukaryota > Metazoa > Chordata > Aves > Accipitriformes > Cathartidae > Gymnogyps > Gymnogyps californianus. The sequence goes on along the minus strand of NC_059479.1, from coordinate 24,389,122 downwards.
AGGCAGATCAGAGTTACCAGTGCTCAAGCCTTACTGCTTGGATTTTAGCAGTGGTTCTTTGGCTTTTGTTAGAGAACCTGACTTTGGCCTTCCGTTACAAGTCTTCATACGCTCAGTTATCCAGCAGTCTGCCGAGTCACAGGGTCAGGTATGGGAACTGCAGAATCCCAATGCTTTTTTCCAGGCAACAGTCTGACTTCTCCCTCTTGATGGTCACTGAAGTCTTTTACAGAAAGATAGCTGTTGCGGTGTCCTGTGTGGGAAGGGGAGGAGGAGTCAATCAGCTGCCAGTGTTGACATAATATTTACTTTGAGATTATTTCTGCTCTCTAGACAAAGACACACAAGAGGGGAAGAGAGACTGGAAAAGAAATTAAAACCTCTGTGTTGCTGATGTGTGCTGCAGACAGGACACGGTGCAGAGACAGATCAGTCTCGAGGTAGCTACCAGTGATCAAGCTAGTCTCGCTGCTCTCTGGTCTGGGACCACCACTGCCTCCTCCCTCCAGTCTTCCCTCACGTTGAGGCAAAGACGCTTGTGCTCACCGGTTCTGGCATTCATCTTGCGGGGATGTTTGAGCTGGCTGTGCCGGGATTGGGTTCAGTAGGAACCCAGGAGGAGACTGTCAGGCGCCGCATTAGCACAGTGGGATGGGGACAGCAGGAGCCATAAACCTGAGAAGTACTTTTACTTCTTACAGTTGCTTTGTTTTTGTGTGGTGAGAAAGCTGGCTGTCCTGATGGGCTGGCTCATAATGCGGCCACACTGAAGGGTCGCTCCCAGTCCCAGTGACCAGGGAGCTCTCCCATGACACCATGGGTCTCCCTGAATTACTTGGATGGTGTTACAGTTCCTGTGAAACGGCCCAACTCTGAATTGCTGCCGTGTTCTCCTTGTTCTGCAAGCCAGTAAAAATTTGCACGTGTTTTTATCCGGTTCCTGATGAGGGGTTTGCTGGGATATTTCTCAGACAGAAGGTAGCTGCTTCCCCTTACCTAAGCTCGTAGTTGTGCCAGTAATTGTCTTGCCAGTTCCCAGATCAGTGTCCTGCCGGCAGCAACTCTTTTAATACGCTAAAATCTGCTAAGTCAAAAACCTTAACAAAGCAGACTCTCCTGCTGTTAGGTAGCAAGGAGGACCTGGAGCCCCACCTGGCTCCTTAAACAGCCGCTGCTCTTGTGGTGTGGAATCTTTTCTGGTATTGAAATCGGTGGGTACTGTTCAGTGGGGGAAGACGAGTGGATTATAGCCCGATTCCTGTGTGCTAGTGGCTGGGAGGAGAGAAGCAGTGTGTAGTTAATCTAGCTGGCGTAGTGCTGCCAGGGTGGAGGAATCCTCCTTAGCTTTGGAGTAAAGTTGGGAGACAGTGAGCGGGTCTACCTGAAGAGCTACAGCTGCCAGAATAGGGCAAGGAGGATACAAGGCAGATTGTCAGCAAGAGGCCCCTGAGAGGAAGCTGGGGGGAGATGTTACACCAGCTGCAGTCCCCAGGCAGTGGTTTGCGCTTGTGACCGACGTTTGTGCTCTGCAGGGTGTTGTGCCAACAGCTCAGAGAGCCGCCATCGTGGTCGGGGTGGAACTGCCAGTCTACGACATCACCAAGAAGCACTTAATTCTGTCAGGCCTGATGGGTGACACCATCTTTGCCCACTTCGTGTGAGTATTTGCTGCAGCCGCTGCACTCTCCAGGCTTGGCAGGGGTGTGTGTAGCAGAGGAGCAAGGTGGGATTTGGAGTGAGACCTGTTTATAGAGCAAGTGCTCTGGAGCTGCAGCAAACAGGCTTGGTGCTTCTGAGAGATCTGCTATGTCGAGTGGAGCAGCTCCGAATACCCAGAGGGACCTCCCTGGAGAAGGAGCCTGGCAGAAATCCTTTGGTGATGTGGAATGTCAGCTTGTTTTCAGCTCGCTGATGACCAGAAATGCTGTTGCTCCATGTCTGTGCCCTGGTGTGAACAAGGGTGTGTGACTACCTGTAGCAGTCAGCTGAAAGAGCTGCTCCAGTCCCAGGTCCTCATCTGTACAGACGCTGTCAGCTTGCAGCCATCGCTGTAAGAGCTTTGTGAGATGAACAGAGACTTGCAAAGCTGACGAGACCCTGAGCAACCTGACCAAGTTTGGAAGTCAGCCTGCTCTGAGCAGGGGGTGGGTTAGAGACCTCCCAAAGTCTTTTTTCACCTACGTTTTCCTATTCTTCTGGCAGACACTTTAGCTGGAGGTGCTGCAGTGCTTCTGTTGGGTTTGCCTGCTGTGGGCTGAAGGTGACGAGCACTAGACCATACGTGGAGGGAGGAGACTGGCAGCTGCATGCTCCCTCTTGCTGCCTTTGGTCTTCCTCCCTCCTTCCCCGCCCCGAAGAAATGTTTGCTCTGGTGAGAAGGATGTGCGCTTCCAAGAGGCTGCCTTCAGGTCTGTGTCACCTTGACAGCACCCGGAGACGCTTGCTGGACTGCAGGCCTCCCCTGTGGAGACCCAGCAGTGGGCTCTGACGAGGGTCTTGGTTAGACAAAGCTGAGCGTTTCCCTTCCCCTAGCTCTCTGGGGACCTGAGGTGGTCTGGTTCCTGCCTCTGCCTCTTTTCTGGGTGGGAACAGGTAGTGCAGCTAATAGTTACTGCTAAATGCCTTTCATAAAATCCAGTGAAAGATATTCTCTTGTGCTTATGTCAAGGCCTGTCTGAGCCGGGATGGCTGTGTTCAGAGCTGTTCCTCTCTCCTGTTTTGGTGTGTATATAGTTCCAGTTTTACCTGTGGGCTGGCTGGGGCCATTGCCTCCAACCCTGTGGACGTGGTGCGGACACGGATGATGAACCAGCGGGCCATAGTGGGCAGCACGGAGCTCTATAAGGGCACTCTGGATGGCCTCGTGAAGGTAAGGAGGCGAGAGAGGTGGGCAGATCCCCGGCTTCAGGAGGCTGGCCGGATTCCAGCACCACACGCCACTGATACGAGCGGTTAGATTCTACAGCGACAGAATGCGCTTGTCAGTGAGTGTTTCAGACAAACCAGAGAAGGGCCTGGAGTCACTTTTCCTGAGGTCGCCATCAGCTTGAGCGTCCTCCCAGCCTTCTGGGAAAAAGCTTTGTCAGTGATGCAGTTCGATTAGGTTCTTATACTGTAAGTGACACTTCACACAACTTAACTGCATCTCCACTGGCCTGTCTGCGTACTGCAGCAGCCGTACAGGTCCATTATATCACACATGGCACGAGGGAGATGGGCAGAGCATGGACGTGGTGCGCCTCATAATTGATCTGTTCTTCTCTCCTCCCAGACATGGAAGAGCGAGGGCTTCTTTGCACTCTATAAAGGTTTCTGGCCCAACTGGCTTCGGCTCGGTCCCTGGAACATCATTGTATCCTTCAGTGAGCTGCTGGGAGGTCATGGGTATGGACAGGGAGGGGAAAACCAAGCTGTAAAGGGAAGTGCAGAGCAGACGCCTTGACGGGGCACCTCTTTGTCTTCCCTGCGGCAGCCCAAAGCGGACTCCCTGTCCTGCTTGGACAGACATAAGCTGTGACATGGCTGCTGCTGGTTCGAGCGCCAAAAAATGCCACTGGTTGTGACCGCTGCTTCTAAGAGCTCTGTAGGTGGCCAGCTGTAGGGACTTCCAGTGCAGCAGCACGGGTGGTTTCCTGTAGAGTGAGCACTCTCGAGCGCTTGGCTTGAGACTTTCCCTTTGGCCTGAGCTCCTGGAGGTGCTGCGGTTTCTGGATCGGCTCCTGTTCCGTGAGGGAAGCCTGGGGAACGTTCTGCTGCTCTGAGACGGGTGCTGACCTGCTCTGCAGAACCAGCGCTGCTGCGTTGCTCTGCTAGATCCTTCTTGCCCTCTGAAATGGCGTGCATCATTTATTTTAAAGAAGTCCCGGTCTGGGGTTAGAGCCACCTCCCTTTCTCAATGGTCTAGGCAAGCCTGGGCCAGTTAGCTTCTGGGTCAGTCTCTTCCCTCTCCTGGTGGCTCTTGTCCCACAGCTCTCTCTTCTACCTGTGCAGATCAGTTTCTGCTGCCTGGAAGAGGGGCTTCCCCACGTTCGTCTTTGGCTGTACTGTGCTGATGCTCTACCTGCCTTGCCTTGCCAGGCATGGCCTGGTCATGTCGGGAGGCCCGGTGCGGCCGCCTTACGTATTTGGCCCGGTTCCTTGACGTTCCCTTCAGTTTTTTATCACATACGAGCAGTTGAAGCGCCTTCCGTTCTGACAGCTGGCTTCGTTTCACCAGAGTCATCTTCAAGACTTGCAGCAGAGAGCTTTGCTGCAGCCTTCCTCTTCATTTCACCATCCCCGTGTTTTGATGTTTTGGTACATGTGGGTCTGGGCTCTCCCCCTCCCCTAAATGCATGGTCCCTGGAGCATGATCTGGCTGAAGTATCACCGGGAGGCTGATGGCAGGTGCTGCATGTTTTTTGACACGGAGGCGAGTATGAACGGCGTACCGGCGTCTGGGCCTGAAGCAATATCTTCTGTGAAGATCTGTGCATTCCAGTGGCCTTTTGGTGCAGCTCTGGTTGGTTATTTGGCTCGTGTGCGTTTTTGCGCCGTGCCTGCGGGGTGAGGCTGGAGGCTGGGAAGGGGTGCTGTCGTGTTTTCTTGCAGAACTGTAACCTCATTAAATTATTTATTGACTGGATGGCTTGTGTTTGTGCAGATTTACTGCGGGTATATTCCAGAGCAGATGGTGTGTCTGCCCTTGGAGAGAGCAGAAGCTATTTTTCAGCACACTATACATATCTTTTTTTCCCCCAAATATATATATATATATAAAAGCAATCTTTAGGATTCATTACAATAGAAATGTTTCTAAAATTAAGTTTAATTGTTAGTGTCAGAAATTATGGTGTTGCATTCAGCTCAGTTTTGCAAAACCTCAGTCTCTTACCCTTATTGCTTATATTATTTTTGCTTATATTATTTTTAAAGGAAGGTAATGTGATTTAAAGGTGAACTTGGGTGTCCCGCTACTTTAAAATGGTGGCTCTGACATTGCTAGCGCTAAGCAGAACATCAAGCAAGATATTTTGGTCATGCTCTTCTGTTTTTTTTTCTTTTTTAAATGTGTATGGCTACGAAAGCAAACAGCTCTTCTGTTCCTCCTCCCTTTCCTCTTTATGGGGGGGCTTCAGTTTGGATGAAGGTCCCTTGTGACACACAGCAGCGGTTCCTGTCTGGGAGTGCTGTAAGCTGAGATTCTCTCCGTGCAAACTGCATGAGGGGTGTTCAGCCAAATCCAGCCCGGACAAGTGAGAGAGAATTGTTTGCTCTGGTTTTACAAAGGCATAGCTGCCTTGTACCGGCTGCGTGCAGAAGGAAGGTGACTCCAAAAAGTTCTTGGACTTAAATCATGCCTTGAACAGAGGTCTTGCTACAGGGCCACAGCTCAGCAGGCTGCGAGGATCATTTTCAGAGTTAAACTATACTTACAAGCTGCCAGAAATGGGGAACAGTGGACTGAAAGTGGAGGAGGTTCATGTGCCTCACCTGGCTTTACTCTTGAAGAGGATTTCTGAATATTACAAAGTAAATAAATACTTACGTGGTGGATGAATACGAGTCTGTTTGAGAGATGTATTTTAACTGCAGTTCATTACATTCTCTTGGTTTTCTTCAGCATTCCTGTGACTTTAGTTCTGGAGCCATTTCTTCTGTGCAGCTCCATGGGATGTTGGTGCCGCTGTTAATTTTTGGACTGATCCGCTGACAGTTCTTTGGTATTTGCAGTTGCTATCTGCCCGTGTTCTTCAGGCTGCTACGAGGAGCTCCTCGGCGATGCCGGCAGAGCGTCCCCACCGCCACTTTGCTGTTCGCGTTTCTCAGCTGTAAGGTGCTGGCGAGAGGCTGCTCTTCCCCCTCTTCTTCCTCCCGTTGGATCAGCTCCCCTGGATGGCTTTGGGGATAGCCCTGCCGCCTGCCTGTCCCCGCCCCTGGAGACGTCCCTTACTTGAGCTTCGGCTGCACTGGCTGTCATAAATGTTGCCACGTGTCGCTCTGCCTCACCTTGTGAAGAGTAACTGCAGGGAAATCGCACGTAACTGCGATCTCTGCAGACGTGACAGCTTCGGGATTTCTCAGCTGGTGGATTAGTATTTTGCGAGGTATTTTAAAAACCAAAATCCCAACCCAGAAACGGCATTGGAACCGCTTGTGCGAGGGGGTAGCGCTGCTGGAGACCTGGCATCTTCTAAGGAGGGTCATTGCCTCAGGATGTCCTTCCTAGAAGCACTCCTTAAACGTCTTAAGTTTTTCTTACGTCTCCTGTTTGTCTTACGTGCTGAAGCTTGCGTGTTTCCCTCTCTAACCTTTTCTGTGCCATGCCAAGTACCGTGTGAGAGCGTAGCCGAGCAGTCTGCGTACCTAGGTGTTGGTGCAGATCCTGCTGCCGCCCCAGGACGGCGGTACCTGAGCTGCTGCAGCCAGTGCTGCCCCGCAGTCAGCGGCGTGGGCCGTGTTCATGCCCCAGAGCCATTAACAGCTTGCTACCTTCAGTGGCTGAAAAACGATCGCAAGCACTGTGAAGGCAGCGTAGGCGTGAGTGTTGGAGTCTGCAGTATATAGGGTAAATATATATCCCATCCAAGACGGACACTGGAAGGGACCTTCCCCGTGCACCCACAGAAAGATTCCTGTTTAACTCTGGCATGGAGGTGCTATTCAAGGCGCCCTTGAAAACAGTCAAAGTCCTACTCAAATGTGGGAAGTAGAAATATGCACGGTCCCTGATACATTTAATATAAAAATGGCAGTAAACCAGGTCAAAACCAAAAGAGGGCCCATAGGCATCCACTTACCAAGATAAAAACCCCAAATCTGAGGGCATGCCCTCTTTCAGATAGAAGGGAGAAGCCATCCAGGGAGTCCCTGGGGCTGGCGGGCAATCGAGGAATGAAAGGACCGCTCAAAAAAGCGAAGACGCTAGTAGACAAGCTGAAGGTTGTCTGGTTTTACTTGGAAGAGCTCAGCGGGCTTTCTCTGTTGGAGGCTTCCGAGGGGCAGGCGTGGGGGTAGGTCTCAAGCTGAAACATTGGCAGAGGAGGTGGCAGGACAGGGTGTTCAATGAACGTGAGCAGGGGGCTGGGCCGGCACCCCAAATTGTCGGGGGACCTGAGGATGAAAAGGCCAAAGCTCTTGCTCGTAGCCTCTCATTGAAAGTTCTCCTCACGTTAGGGAAGTGTCAAAAGTGTGGACGGGGTTCGAAAGAAGGTTTGTTTTCAGAGAACTACCAGCCTGTGACGGCGATGTCTTTGCCACACCGGTAGCAACTCTAATGAAGGCTTGAGACATAAATGACTACGATGTGCTGGAAGGGCCACTGGATGAGGAAGAGGAGGAATCCAGACTTCAAATCTGCTGGGAGGTTTCTGAAGGAGTCAGCGAGTGTGTGGACCAGGATGCCGGAGGTAATCTAGTCTGTTGGGGTTTCCAAAAGGCTTTTGATTAGGTCCTTCGTGAAAGCCATCAGAGCAGCCAGAGTGATGCAGGATAAAAGGGAAATGCCTGTTGGTGTCTAATAAAGGTCATGATTTGAAGTATTCAGGGTTGTAAGTGGGAAAGCGGGCGGTGTGGAGCCGCAGAGGGGCATGGTGAAGTAGCAATACGAAGTGGCACGGCGGGAAGGAGGAATGGCCGCCAGGGACGGCTGCCGGACCAGCTGTGGTCTCGCAACTCGGACATCGCTGCTGCTGGGCGATGGTCCTGTGCAAATACCTGTTCTGTCCTGGTGAGGTGGGATGGAGGAGCCCCTGCAGAGCAGGACTGCCCTGTCACGGTGAGCTACCCCCGCGCTACGTGTGGGACGGGGCAGGGGTGTGCCGACGGGGAGGCACCGGCTCCGGTTTGTATTTGTGCTTTCTCCCCAGCTGTCCTGCCGCTGCTCCTCTCTCTGGCTAACCTCCCCTCCACCCTGATCTCGTGCCGTGGCGTTTGGACCCTCTCCCCCATCAGGGCTGAGGCTCCCCAAATGTCTCCCTGGGCAAACGAAAGAGGAGGAGGTGTAAAAGGCCACCGGAGCCCTTCCCGTGGCCACCCTGCGGTGCAGACCCAGGGTGTTCCCGAGGGACTTCCCTGCTCCACAGCTCCATCCGTAGTGGCCACAATTCGTACGTCTGCTGCATCTTTCCTCCCCACTGCGGTGCCCACGTCCTGCCCTGGGCCCCGCTCTCGGCCTCTCCCCATCCGCCTGCGCTCCTCGGGTTACTGTTTGACAGAGGAAGGCTTCAACCTGCCTTGTTTCCCGGCAGCTCGGAATTTTTTCCGGCTCACGAGGCAGGAGAGGTGGCTTGTGGCACTTTGTTTAAAGGGATGGAGCAGTCGCGGTCACAGCCCGCGAGGGTTACCCACCCTGCGGGAGCGTGAAGGACGTGACAGTGGGTTCGTAGGATTCTGTAATGCACAAGGATGCGGGGGCTTTGTTTCCGTGAATTTCGTTGTTACAAGTTATTGTTAGTAAGGTAAATACACTTATGATTAGTAAAGCAAGTGTGTGTATATATAATTTTATTTTTTTTTTTAGTATTAATAGCAAGTATAGATATTTCATTCAGAGTATTATGGTACAGTTCATTAAGCTGCTCCCAGGAGTGAGGTCCATCGATGACTGATGGAGTCTCTCTCTGGAGATGATCCACGTCACGGAGCCTGGAGTCAGCCAGGCGTCCCCGGCGGTCCGAAGGATCGCGCAGGGAAGTTCACGCGGGGGGAGCTCTCGGAGAGAGAGGGGCTCGTTTTGGGTAGGTAGCCAGTTACTTTTCCGTGGATCCGTAAGTGGGCAGAGGACACCAGCTCCTGGAAGAGCTGTTCCTGGCTTCTGCTTGCTTAGGAGGCCCCTTGGTAGGTTACGGCAGTTTCTTTGCCCTGCAGGTTATAGCAGTTTCTTTGTTCTGGGCTTATCGAGGACGCCCTGGGCTCCCAGCTGCGCTTACCACGGGCGCTGCAGGCTCCCACCCACGCCTGCCAAGGGTGCGCCGGGTTCCCAGGCTGGCAGACGTTTTCCCCGTCTGTATTTTAGCAGGCATCTCTTGTCAGTACTTTTCCCCATTATAACCACGTCGCCTTTATGGCTGCTGCTCCGACAAGGGATCAGCGTTGTTCCCTTGGTCCCTGCAGGAAGAGGCTGCCCTGGGGCTGGCAGTGACCCCGCAGGAGCCCCGCGAGCTGTGGGGGTACCGGTGGGGCTGGGCGTTGGGAACTCTCTTCGCTTGTTCCCTGTTACCAGCACCCCGTGTCCAAGCGGGGCACCGGCTCCGCTCGGGTCCTTGGTGCTTGGCTGGGAGATGTCCACCACCCCGTGTGCCATGGTGGCAGCTTCCCGCCCAGGCGCTCGCTGCTCACCGCCCTGCTCCAGGGTTGTCTGGAAACGGGGCTGGAGGGGAGGGACCTCCGTGGGCACAGCGGGTGCCGTGAGCGCACCGGTCCCTGCCGGCAGGCAGCTGCTCAGCCGAGCTCCGCTCCCCAGCCTGAGAGACGCCACGACACCCGGGGCGTTCGCTGCACCAGCCGGAGAGCGAGGGGCTGCGCTCGCTGCTGCCTGGCTGCTGAGCTGTACGTGCCGAGAAGCTCCAGGTGAGGGATGCCCTAGAATCGCATTGGGGACGCGCCGTCCTTGGGCTGTGGCCCCCGGGGGACAGCCATGGCTAGCTCAGCCCTGGGAGCCATCCTCGCTGTGCTGGCCTCGCTCATCATCACTGCCAACGCGCTGGTGGCCATCGCTCTCCTTCGCCTCATCCACAAGAGCGGCTCCAAGGGGCTTTATTTTGTCCTTAATCTCGCCGTCGCGGATGCCATGGTTGGCTTCACGGTCACGGGTCTGGTCAAGGATGAGTTTTCCCAGCCCTTTTATCCTCCCCAGATCTTCTGCGTCCTGAGAATGGCTTTCGTGACCTCCTCTTCCGCTGCCTCTATCCTGTCCCTGATTCTGGTTGCGTGCGACAGGCACCTGGCCATCAGGAAGCCTTTCCACTATTTCCAGCTGGTGACAGGCCTGCGGGTCGGGGTGCGCTTGGTGGGGCTCTGGCTGGTTGCTGCCGTCATCGGCTTCCTCCCAGTCCTCACGCCGGGCTTTCAGAAGATCTCCGCCCATGAGAAGTGCTCCTTCTTCGGGGTCTTCCACCCCACCTACATGCTCACCGTCTTCTGCGTTGGCTTCTTCCCAGCGCTCTTCCTCTTCATCTATCTTTACTGCGACATGCTGAAAATTGCCTCGGTGCACGTGCAGCATATCCAGGAGGTGGAGCACGCAGGGCTGGCGGGGGGCTGCCCCCCATCCCGCACCACCGGCGACATGAAGGCCATGCGCACCGTCGCCGTGCTCATCGGGTGCTTCGCGCTGTCCTGGTTGCCGTTCTTCATCGCCAGCATCGTGCAAACTGTCTGTTCCGAGTGCTTCCCCTACAAAGTCATTGAGAACTACCTCTGGCTGCTGGGACTGTGCAACTCCCTCCTGAACCCCCTGCTCTACTCCTGCTGGCAGAAGGACGTGCGGCTGCAGCTCTCCCAGCTGGCCGCAGGCGTGAAGAGGAGAGTCCTCCTTCGCCTGGGGAACGGCCGCCGTTTCCCTGGCAGAGGCACCAAGTCTCTCCCCACTGTGTCCTGCCTGCGGCTCCAGGACTGAGGCGGCAAGGAGCGGCTGTCACCGGCTTTCCAGCTCATCTCCTGCATCGCGACCATGAACTCGGGGCCCGCCAGCTGCAGAGGAGATCACAGGGACCGATCTGGATGCTAATTCGCAGACACCGGCATGGCCAAATTCCAGCCTGCCCACAGCCCTGCGGCACGGCCAGTTTTGCACCAGCCCCGGGCACCCCGAATTGCAGCTGCCTGGCGCCCATTAGATTTTGCCTGGAGAGCCTCAGCAAGAGCAGCTTTGCGTCTCCTGGGACCAAGCCCTCAGCGCTCGCTCCGCAGGCTGAGATCCTTCACCCATCGCTGCCCGGCTTCCCCTGCCCAGACCTGGGATCCTCCTGCCCTCCCCTCTGCCTGCAGCACCCGCTCTCTGAGCGACGAGCCCCAGGCACCCGGGGCCGGGCTGCTCGCACAGCGGTGGCTCTGTCGCCTGTGGCTTCTCTTGGCCCAGGCAGCAGAGGCTGGGAGGTGTGCGCTTGTCCTAAATCTATCCTGGACCGCAAGTGCTCCCCAGTCGCTACCCTTCTTAAACCAAACTCGCGATCCTCGAGCCGCAGCCGGGGCCATCTCAAACCTGCAGCCAGAGAGGCGGCAGGCTTGCCCCCGCTCCGGGCCGTGCCCACCAGAGGCAGAGGCGAGGGGTATGGGTCTGGGCTCTCGGCCGTGGCACCGGGGACACAGAGAGGGCTCCCGCTGTTCCTCGGCAGCAGCTGTATCAGCACGGGAGCTGGCACGGCGAGCGGGGAGCGGCCCCAGGCGTTGCACGCCTGGCAGAGGTGCAGGGCAGCACGGGCTGTGCTGTCGCTGTTTGGCTTGGGCTGTAAAGCGAGTTAATGAGTAACCGGCTGAACGCTGAGCTGCGGCAAAGGAGTGGGAAGAACGGAGCCTTGGAGCCAGGGAAAACCCCATGCAGGAGGGCTGCTTTGTCCCACCGGGGCTGTAGGGCTGGATTTGGGACTGCAAGGGTCCCTGTACGCTGACTCATCCCACGGGAGCACTGCTGCGTGCCCTGCCACGCTGCAGCGGTGGCCAGACTGCTGACCCTGCCAGAGGCTATGATTATAGTTTAATTGCTTCTCATAAAATCATGTCCATTAATCCGTTTTTTAGCTAAGAATGTAGCCTAATCTGAAAATGAGGGTGCTACGTATAAAATAGCGGTTGTTTCCACCTCTGTCATTTGCCCCACCGGTAGACATGAAGGCTCAAGGCCGTATCCAGTATGCATCCAGAACCTGCCTTGGTCCTGAGGCCTTCCCCATCCTAGAGTAAGAGGCAAAAAAAAAAGTCCCTTTAAAAAAACCCAAACCAACAGGGCCTCTGTGGCATTCACCTCCGCCTGGGAAAGGCCTGAGACCAAATATCACAGGGCAGATGCTGTTCCTAGCTGTACAACATGGAATGAGCCTGAGAGAAGGCCTCCGTAGAGCAGTCCTGGCTCTGTGGGTGGACTGACGCCTCGTAGGTGGATCTAGTAGGTGGATCCAGTCTGATTCAGCTCTGGGGATCAACACATCATCTGTCTATACAATGTGTTTGCTGCCTGTTCTCGGCGAAGCCTGGGCTCCACCGGCTGTTGCTTTGCAAAGCCGACCCACCCTCGCTGAGCCTCTGACGATGCCGAAGCCGTCCTCTGCCTCCCTCCGACGTGCCTCCTGCAGCGAGCGTCGCGGGCGGGTACCCGGTGTGAACGGAGACGCTTTGCACGTGGGCCTCAGTGTTGCTGACTGCTGCCTCTGCTGCGGTTCTGCTGCCCACAGCCCCGGAGCGGGGCCAGCCGTCGTCGGCAGCGTTTGTGCCCGGGGCACGGAACCAGATGAGACCGCAGATCTGGAGCGGTGCGAGCAACCGGAGCAGGAGCCCTGGCCGTGCAGGCCTGTAGTGACCGCGGCGTCCCCATCCACAGCGGGGATCGCGGCTCGGGCAGCCTCCTTGGTGCCACAGAGACACGGGGCAGTGGCTTGGATGGGAGAGGAGACGCTTCTGCCAAGCTCTTGTGCGGGCAGAGGACAGGGGGCAGCTGGAAACAGAGCACCTCCCTGCAGAGGAGGATCCCTTGCTAAGCATCTGCGCCCTGGTGCTGACCTGCCTCTCCTCTCTCTCCCAGCCTTGGGCTGGAGGGGGTGCCCGCAGGCTCCGTTCCTGTAAGACATCTCCAGATCCCGCCGGGATAGCACGGACCAGCAGCCCTTCCTCGTGAGACTGTTATTGTTCCTTTTTCCTGCCTTCGGAGACGCAGACGGAAAAGCCACGTTTAGGAAGGAGACATTGCTTTATTCGATGGTGCGCAGAATCGGACACTTGGGGGAAGTTCCCCAAATCGAGTGCAAAATCAAATATAAAACTTAGCCTATTTATACATCCCATTTCATACATCCTATTCACGTTACATACGCGTCACACTCATCCCTCCTATTTACTGCATTTACATATTGCTAACGTTGCAGAACTATACTATGCATGTGCGGAGGTCCCGAGTGGTCGTTTGGGGAGGTGCCCCCTACTCATTCCGAGATGAAGTTCACATTAAGTTGTTATTTTCGTCAAGTAAGCATTCTATCCCTCGCTGACTGAGCATGTCCTTGTGGTTGTTACTTTAAGATAAGTTCTTGTTAAAAAAAGCTTTATCCGTCCTTGCAAATGCTTCAAGTAACTTCTAGCAGTTACAAGATAGCGGCAACTACAAGATAACTACTAAGGCCTGTTTACATACAATTAAACCAGCTGGTGTCAAGACCGTGCCTGCTTTCATCTCTTGTCCCCGAGATGCTCTGTCCCCCTGCTCCGCCGCTGCTGCTCCAGCCACGCAGTGACTCTGCGGGGACCGGGCCCCGTGCATCGCCCAGGCGCTCTGGGGAGGCCGCAGGAGCGCGGCTGGACGAGGGTTGGGTGCATCCGAGGCCATGGGGCGAGGAGGGGCGGATTAATCCTGCCCCAAGGGAAAAAGAGGGAAAGACCAGGAGCGCTTCCCCCCGCTTGCTGCCCTTCAGCTGAACAAACTGCCTTTCTGCCGGCCTGTTCTCTGTGCCTGGTAACCCGGGGGGAGGCCGGGGCTGCAGCCAGGGTGCTGCTGCTCTGGGGTGGGTAGCCAGGGGCCGGCTCCGCCTGAGGCCGGTGAAGCCGGGGAGCCGCGGCCCTTGGCAGGCGCCCGCGGGCAGCCCGGGCCCCCGGCCCCACCAGCCCCTCCGCGATGGGGCCCTCCAGCCTGCCGCTCCTCCTTGTCCGCCCGGGGATGCAGAGCTGTGCCCGGGGCGAGGACAGGGGCAGGCGGCCGTAGCTCTGCAGGAGACGGCGGGGGCTGCCGCTGGGATGGGGCTGGCGGTGCCCCGGGAGCGCTGCGGGCTGCAGAGGACGGACACGGCGCCGGGCGGGGTGAAGAACGACGCTGCCCGGGTACGGCGGCGGGCCCAGAGGGACGCGGGGGAACGGCTGCAGGGCTGGCCCCGGCCCCTCCACCGGGGGCGCAGGGGAAATGCCCGGGCCCAGGCCCGCAGCCGCACCGAGCGGCGCCCGGTACCCGCCGGGCACACGCACCGCGGCTCTGCGATAGGCCGCCACCGTCCCGGCGTGCTCTGCGCGCAGCGCCCCGCCCCCTTAGCGAGGCAGCAGCCAATGGGCGGCCGCGGCGGGGCGCGCGGGGGCGCCGGTGGGCGGTGCGGATGTTCCTGGAGGGCGGCGGCAGCGGTGGCGGCGGGCGGTGAGTGCGGGCCGGGCCGGGCCGGGCTGGGCTGGGCTGGGCGGGCTGGGCTGCGGGCAGCGGGGGGGCTCCGGGCCTCGCTCTGTCTGGGCGACGTGGTTCGGCTCGGCCCAGGGAGAAGCCCGGCGGGAGCGACCGAATGGCGGCTCGGGACCGGGCAGGGGCCGCGGCCCGGGGCTGCCCGGTGGGGGAGGCTGTGGTGAGCGGGGGCGGCGGCTGAGGTTTTGGGCCTGGAGCGCTTTAGCGGGCCGGGGCGGCGGGGCCGGCGTGCGCTCCGTTTCTGCGGGTGTCTCTTTGCCGGGTCGTCCGTCCCCCCCCCCGTTTGTTGAGGAGTTGGCCTCCTGGTCGGTGCAGTCAGCCCTGTATGGCCTGCGCCGGTCTTCACCGACGGGCTGTCTTTGCGGAGCGCCTCTGCCCACAGCCTTGTAGGCATCTTCAGAGCATCGAGAGGCCTGGTGCTGGTGGTGAGATCTCTGTAGTGCTCTGGTGGCCGTTTGGGTGGTGGGGAAGCTGTTGTGAGAGGTCTGTTCTGTGTGGGAAATCTCCGGGCTGCCTTTTGGATCGGTGGTAATTAAAATGTCACAAGGTAGTACCAGAGGGAGGGAGAAATGAGTTGCTTTTAGAGACATTATTGAACTGACTGTTACAGAAGCTACTTCTCTTGCTCCAAGAGTGGTTGGTTTGCAAAGCAGGGGGGATGAAGGTGGCAGCAGCTTCTCACCTACTGAGTGTAAGTGGTTGGGTGTAACTGGTTGTGTTCTCTCTCTTCTGAACACGGGGTGGGCTCAGCCGTGCCCAGCCGTGCAACTCAGCTTGTGCTGGATCCATTCTGCTATAGCCAGACCGTACGTAGGAAGCGCTGTTAGATTCGGGCACGCTCATACCAGCAACTGCAGCTACCAGTGGGCTGTAACTCTCCCACAGCCCGCTCCATACAGATCCTTTGACTATGATTCATATATATGTGCATGCACACATTAATTTGGTTCCTTAAGCATTATACACAAGCTTCCTTATGTGTTTCTTACTGTCTTAATTATTTTGCTCATATTTTGGTCCCGTGTGCGAGGTCCAGCTGTTAACAGCAATGTATATTCAGATCATGCTGCGTAGAAATGCTTTTGTTCTTTAGTGCCACATGTTTTACACAAACGTGTTAGTCCTTGGATAGATTACTCGTTATTAGTCCACACGCTTTCTAGCTCTCCCGTACTTCACTTGCACAGCTACAATAATTAGACACCATATTTTTCTGGCCTGCAGAACATTGCAGCAGAGCTGTGAGATGATGGGTAAAATGCTAAGGCAACCTGGGGTAGGAGTTTGTCCAGCAAACTTGCATTCCTTCTTACTCCAGCCTTTCACCTCTTTCCCGCTCTGGAAGCTGACTGGTTGGTTTTTCTGTTTCTTAATGTTTTGTTTGAGGGTTTTTGTAACATCTAATTAAAAAGCCCGCTGTGTTAAGTTGTTGAAAGCTCTGTCTGAGCCACTGTAAGGTCAGGTTTCTTAGTTTAAGGTCATGTTTTTGGTATGGGTGACTTGAGCTCGTAGAAGGGAGTGAAGTTCAATCTCCGAGTAATTTCAAAGATAAGGTGTTGCTAGAGAGGCATTCTGTGCACCTTCCAATGATGGTGTGAGATTTCTCCCCTAATCCCCAACTTTTCTGCTGACATTCTTCTGGTGCCAACGAGTCCATCCCAAAGCGCCGCCTTCCCACTGCATCCAGCTGCTCTGCTCTCGGCCAGGACGAAGCCGTTCAGGACCTCACGCTGGTGCTGCCTCTCTGCGAGGCTTTCGTCTGGGAAGCAGCACTCGCCCCTTGCTCCAGGTTTTTGCACTAGGATTTTCCAATGATCCTGATTGCTGGCTCTGCCAGAGTTTTCTTTGGGACTTCTCTCTTTTTTTTCTCTTTTTTTTCTTCTTCCCCTTTTTTTTCCCCAGTAGGTCTGTGCAGTTAGTCCTGCGTCCCTTTGCCTGACAGGTTTGTTGTCCTAGCCTTTCAAAAATACATTTCTGAAAATGTGAGCTTTTGAGCATTTGTTACGAAGCAGCGGGTGTTGCTCTGCGGGCGTGCTGTGAGTGAGGTTGGCAGGATGGGGAGGGATGTGACCCGTGAGCTGCCTGGGGTCGGGCACGTCCCCTCTGAGCCCGGAGCCGCCTGCTCTGCACCCAGGCGATGGAGGACGAGCTTCTCGCCCCCCGTAAATCCCAGTGTTAGCGCAAAGCAATTTCTAGATGTCGTGTCGAGGGGGAAGGTGGTGTGACAGAGCCATGCGAGCATCCTAAAAACACTCTATGGAGTATTTAGTAATTTGGCGTGATGGCTGGGGCGTTGGTGAGGACTGCTGAGGATTGCCCACAGAGAAGCAATGAGGGTTGAGCGCCTGGGTCTGTGCCGGCGTACGCATGTATGTGCATACATACACGGGTAAAGAATTTTTTACCTTTGTTTGTTTTGGGTTACAGCGGTAAGTAAACGGCACAGCTCATACACGACTTGATCAAGTCTCTGTTTTTGCTGCTGTGGACATGTATTTGCGAAAATATGCCATTCGCTTGAAAACACTGCAGATAGCCCTTTGGCGCTACTGAACGCTGTGTTTTCAGGGTCAAAGAAGAAAGGGACTCTTTGTGTCTCTTTTTCTTTTAGTGCCCTGCTAGAATAATTAGCTTGTCTGAAGTTAATTTTTCTTTTGAGTACAAGCTTCCAGAATCAAGAAAAGTGAGCGGCGTGCCTCTTACTGTCAAGGATTACCAGAACTTAATCTTTCTGTGCAAAGGCAACTAATCTCAGGCATGCAAACAGGGTTTATTTAACTGCTCGCCAGCACTTAAAAGCATTGATGTATGAAATCCCTTGCGAATTCAGATGTACTTGCTGCTAATCGCTTTTCCACCTGCTCGTCCACCTCCGTCCCCCACATCCCAGAATCCGCCTATCGGTGTCACTCACTGGAGACTGATGGGGACACATGCGGCTGCCGTTTGCCAGCTCCAGTCCCAACCTGTGCTCTCGATGTCTGGGTTGTCGGGGCAGCGCGGTGGTCGTTTTACCGTCATTAGGACCCAACTTTCCTCTTGAGCTCGGAGCTGGCGCTCAGAGGGCTTGCGTGGAGCTGCACTGGGCGTGGGAGCTCAACCCTGGGCTCCGTCTTTTAAACAAATAAACAAGCTGGGAGCAGCTGGAGAACTGGCTGAAATACTGAGATATGATCAGCATCTTGCCATGTTTCTCGTGCAGTACGCAGGTAAAGTGTGTGTTCTGTGTGCTTTTCTTGAAAGTGCGCTTCTCCGATAATGTCTTGTTAGTGTTGTTAGCGTGCAGGATGATATGGAGTTGATGGAAGTAACTATCAAAAGTCTGCTGTCTCATCAGTGTGCCTAGCCAGCTTCTGGATCAAACCGATGATTAGAAAGCTCTAATCTTAAGCCGGGATTACAGTAGAAAAAAGTGCGCAAGCCCGACAGTAGGTTTTGAACCTGGGAACTAGTCTTGGAAAGCAAAAGGTCGGTATCAAACTGTAACTTCAAAGCCTTGGTATTTTCTCTTCTTTCCCTTCCTTGCTGTTTTCTTTTCTCTGTGTTTTCTAATTGATTACTGCAGATGTTATGTACTTCGGTTTCTTCTAAAGTGCCTTTCTTTAGAGCTTAAAACAAGTACTGCGTAATCAGATGGCGGATTGTATCCTGGAATCCAGTTTATTTCTAAATTGCATTTCTGAACATGCAAAAAAGAAAAGGGACCCCTGTTCAGGCTGAGCAATACTTATTTCATATATCTGCCAATGTTGGCAAAAGGTAAATCCATATTTATAGTAAAGCCTGTGTCAGCCCATTTCTTAAGTTCCTCTTGATGCTGGCGAAGAGAGAAGTTTGATGAGCAGGCACAACCTACATGAGCTTTTTAAGTGTATCATTAAAATGCTTTTAGGTATGTGAAAGTGTCAGAGTACCTGTTACTCTTTTTTTTTTTTTTCTTTGCGTTATGAGGCAGAGATTTGTGTACCTGCTTCTTATTAACGAGCTGGACATCAAGAAAACTATTCGAGTGTCTGACCGGCAGCAGTGTGAGGTTGCTGTCGGAGCGTGCGGTTCCCTCGTCTGGCTCCGGGTGAGCTGGTTTGCGTGCCTCTAAAGCAGTGCTAGGCTTGTGGTCAGAGCTCCTGTTGTTGTTTGAACATTAGTAAACCCAGCAGGGAAGATTTTGCAAAGACCTTGAAGGGGAAGCCCTGTTGGGGTGCTGTTTTCCTGTACAATCTTAGGAGCCTTGCACAGTGAGCTGCACAAACCCGCGGTTTGGGTAGAAGTGTTGTCAGCATGTTCAGCTCTCGGTAATAGGAATGGTCTGTAAAACAGTGCTTTTCAGTTCACGTTGTTGACTATTTCTGATTTCTTTTTTTTTCACTGGTCATT
Organism: Gymnogyps californianus; assembly: GCF_018139145.2. Lineage (NCBI taxonomy): Eukaryota > Metazoa > Chordata > Aves > Accipitriformes > Cathartidae > Gymnogyps > Gymnogyps californianus. The sequence goes on along the minus strand of NC_059479.1, from coordinate 24,370,404 downwards.
AAGGCAAATGGCCAAGCTCTGTTAGCAGGAACTGGTGGTTGGAAAATGAAGTCCTGTCCAGGGTCTGGCACAGGACCCGGTGAGGGTAGATACTTCCCTTGATTTATGCCTGGAACATTGAGATCTTTCCTGTCTCTATCCAGGCCCTTTCTAAACGTGTGCTGTGAAAGCTACAGCCATATATAGCATCAGCACAGACCCGAATCGATACCTACCCAAAGGGATAGGCAGGGCTCGGCATTGTTAATGCTATTTAGGACAGCGGGAAACTGCCGCGTGTCTTCCCACAAGACACAGCTCGGCATCTATTTCCGGAGGTGAAGACCACCTACAGCAACCTGCTGCTGCTGTGTGAGAGGACTTGCTGATAGTCATTTTCTGCTCATCTTCAAGCATCTTCACTTTTTTTCCCCGATCCATTTTTCTACTGACGAATCTTCTAGTCCAAGTTGATTTTTATTTTTTATTTTTAAATTTGTAGTCACTGCATTATGGCAGCTCCTGATGTCTTGCTCCTAAAAATTCACTTTTCTGAAAATCCCTGGAGATACATACTGGGTGTGCTTGAAGGTGAAGGGCATGCCAGTGCCTGTGCCATGTATGGCTCTCTAGAAGTGCTAACACCGGTCTGACGCTCACTGAAAACCCTAATTTTTCTCCTGGTCCTCCCGTTACCTTCTGCATAGCACTTCACTGCAAATGCAGAAATCTGCTGATTTCTGCCTTTCCTGACTGGCTCATTACAGAGCCTCAGTCAGACTGAGTAAAACCCCGAGGCTTGCTCCTGTGCTGGTGGTCCTTCCTGTATATGTCACGTTAGGGTTGGAGCCTTCCGGGAGCAACTTAGATATACTAATCCTAGCAGAACATTATCTCCTTCCCAGGAGCTAGATTAATTTCTGCCTGGGGCGTGAGCTGAATCAGATCGCAGGAGGTCTCCAGGGCTGGCATGGGTGCACGGGGTGTGTTGGGCAGCTCGGAGCAGGGCTGCCTCCCTTCTGGTCTGGCATGAGCTGGTCACTTGGTTCAGGCACTTACAGCTTGACTTGTGACCTAACTGGCAGGGGTGCTGGCTGTACGGCTCTGAGAACTCCCTTTGCTTCCTGTAGACCCCAGTGTTTGTCCTGTAGCTAAGGAATCTGTTTTTTTTTTTTTTTTTCCAAAATACGTTAATAAAAACTTTTTTGCAAAGAACGCAAGTAGTTTTTTACTCCTTGTTAGCCCACCTCTGTTGGAGACGGCTGCCTCCCTCCCCAGCGCAGTCATCGGAGCAGATGCAGCATCTGAGTGCTCCTCCTATACCGCAGAGCATAATGAAGCATCCTGGCTCAAACTGATGATGGAAATAATTGGAGTCAGTAGCTGCCTTTGCTCTTCAGTGGGTTAGAAAGTAATGAGTGGTGAGCCTGAGTGGTGTGCATGAACATTCAGGTGTTGGTTAATGCTGGGTGTCTGTATGGCGTGTCATCTTCGGCCAGAGCAGGGTGTCTGTCCATTTCAGGCCTGGTGGCACGAGTGTCCCGCTGGATCACTGCTTGTCCGTGTCCTTCCCTATGCCCAAGAGTGGGAAAACACGCTTTCAAGTTTAACGTTGCCTTTTCCATCAGCTGGGTAATAATAGAGGTAAATCTTACAATTGCTCCTTTTCTGTTCTCCCTGTTTCTTTGCTGTGCATGGCCTCTCTCTATTTTTAACCTGCTGCATTCGAGATTTGTTTTCCTGAGCCCTCATGACCTTACTGATATTTTGACTTTGGGGTATTTAAGAAACAGCATTGTAGGCATCTTGCATAGTCGCGCGTGACTATTGTTGTTGCCAGCCGAATAGTACTTATTTTTTTGGCTGCTTCTTGCATTCTCACCTTTCAGTAGCTAAGAGAAGAGCCCCTTCAGACTCTCTGTATCCACTCTCTTGTCTATTTACAGCCATACACAGCAACCGTGTTTATTAACAAGTTCTTGGAAGTGGAATCCTCTAGAATAGAAATCACGATGCTGCAGTGTGTCTTGAGAAAGGTTTGGTACAAATGCCTCGGTCCGTCAGCGCGTTGAGACGGCATAATTGTCGTCTTTGGTACTCTTGTAGTTCTGCTGATTTCCCCGCCTGGGAACATAGGCATACCTTAGCAGAAATGTAGCTATTTTTGTCACTTTATATGGGTCCACAGAAAGGATTTATTTGGTGGTTTTTTAATTTTTTTTTTCCCATTGGCTGTTCAGAGTGAGTTTGCTGAGACAAAGGTAAATCAAACTGGATATTTTCATGCCCTTCAGTCTTGCATCCCTGCAAGTGCTGACTATGACAGAAGGTGGAATAATGAACTCTGTGCTCAATGAAGGGCAATATACCTCTCTAAAACTTGCTGTGATCAGTTGCATACTTGAAGCTTTATGTTTGAAGCCTCTGGTAATTTGGAATTGTTTACAAAATACTTTTTTCTTGTTACCTGTAGTTTTAAGAAACAGACCATTTTAGAGAGCCAGGAATGGTGGGGACCACATTCTGCTGGCACATAAATGTGATTAATTGACCATCACCTGCAATTTGTCCACCACAGATCTGTGGAGGGTGATCGTCTCAAGGATGGTTTAGCACAGAATTACTCTGAAATGGCTGTAATACCTTGAATTAGGAAATACACGGGAAGCTGCAAAACAATTTTTCTTCAATTCTCTTTGGTTAAAGTCTGTATAATTAGCTTTTCTTACTTTATATAGTGGTTGGTTGTTTAAGGATCTGTTTGCGTTTTTGCTCTGTTTCATGATATCCCCTAAAGACCCCCAGTCTTGCCCAGTTTTGTGAATTGTCCGTTAAAGCCCTTTGACCCCCATGTGACTGAACGGGATATGACCTGAAATTGCGATGGTTGCTCCCCTCCGCTCCTCAGCTCGGCTGCAGTGGACAGGTTTTGCCTTGTTTTTGTTGAGCCATACGGTTGGGCTTCTGTAATATCAGTTTTATTTTAGTTCTCCTTAGAAATGCTCTCTTGTGGTCTTAGAAAAAGCTCCAAACAATATTTTCTCAAATGTGTCTTTTTTATAACCAAACTGTCCATTCCTTTAAAGCTGTCTCATTCAAATGCCTCGTGTCAAAAAAACTTATTCCTTTCCCCGCTTCCAGTGTATCAACTACCATGTCAGCAAGCTCTGTTCCTCTGCAATTTTTTCTTCCTCCATAACTGAGTTTTCCTATAAATCTTTTGATTTTCATTACAGGGTGACTAGGATCATCTAGGGAGATCCTGTAACCATTTAAACAACTACTTAGCTGTAGTAGGATGATGCTGGAAAACCACATTGGGCTTCAAAGCTCTTATAGAGGCCTGAAACTGTGCTCACAGGAGAGAATATGGGAGCAGAGACCAAAATCCAAGTTTCCTGCTCCCCGTGGTGGCTGTTGTGGTTCCCCTCTGAGTTTCTCTCCTGGTGATGTGCCTTGACGGGGGTGAGGTTTGGCCCACGCTAATTAGCCTTGCCTCCTAGGAAGTAGAAAGTGGGGGTATAGACACCTCCTCAGGGATGTTGAAGAGGCCACTGAAGATAGTTGCAGCTTTGGTCAGCCAGGTGGGGGAACGTTAGGAATTACACTCCAAAGAAGCTATTTCAGGAGAAGAAACCATCTGAGGACTACAGTCATCAGGTTGTAGGAGTCTGGCAGGACCGTATTCTGTCAGCATTGCAACTACACGTTCTTCCTTGTGCTTGCTCCTTCACTTTATGGGTTTTCTGAAACTTCCCTTCTTCTGACATGTGTCCATTAGGGCAATCTGTTTTCCCCCTGCAACTTTTTTTTGACTGACGGCCTAAGTAGTTACAGGAGTCTTTTGTACTAAACCGTTTGTACCAAGGCGGCGAGACGTTCCAGCACACTCGTCTGCCTTCTCTTGATTTTGCTTCTGGAGGTTGTGACCTGTCAATACGCAAGTGTTAGCAATGAGGCCTCAGAGACTTGCGGGCTGAATCCTGGCAGCGGGGACAGCAGGAGCCCCGGTGTGTGCAGCCTGTGCGTGGTGCAATGGATGCTCTTCAAACGCAGCCAGCTCCGATGCCGCTGCTCGCCTCTCCCGGCTGCGTGAGCATCCAGGCTTCAGCTCCGTGTTGCTTAAGTGCTCGGATGTTTGGGGGCCAGTGCGAAAGCCATCACGCACCAGCCAGCGTTTACTTTCGGCAGCTTTTGTTCTGCTTCATCATAGTTCTCTTTAATTATACTTCTTAACTGTTGCTTTTTCTTTTCTTGTGTGGTAAACACACGCTTGGATATTTCTTGTGAAACTTGGGCTCGACCCTGAAATAACTTGTCCTGTGTAGGGATGGGAATGTTTGTGAATGAGGAAAAACTCAAAACTTCCAGGAAACACAAAAAAACTTTATCCGAGTGATCAGCTAAGTAATTTTTGAGTAATATTCAGACTATTGGTTACTTGATATTTCAGAGTGTGCTTTATAGTTAGTGAATATTTTAAAAGGTGCACTATTTTTGAAACCTAATTCTGGTCTTCATGGGTCTGTGTGGGCCTTGGTGTCTCCATCAGGATCGTTCCTGGAAAACGTGAGTTATGTTGGTGTTCTCCAAGATCGTGGGGTGTCTCGGCTCATAAGGTGGATGATGGCTGTTAAAAAGGTGGGCAGCTGTGTGTAAAACCAACATACAGTGTGCTATCAGGCAAAAGGGGTCTTGGTGGTACATACCATCTTAACTGTTCTGGTTTTACATCCTTACCTTAGATTTGCTTAATTTATATGGGTCAATCTAAATTTATTCTTGACTAAACCTAACTCGTCGGTAGATCTGCTGTATCAATAACAAACTCTGAGCAACGGGACTTGAGGCGCTCTGTCTTTGAGTGCCGTTGTTCTTAAAATGAGCGTATGGAGGCAGTGCCAGCATCTTCTGCGGCACTCGTCAGCCTGTGCCCAGCGCGCGGGGCCGGTGGTGGTGGTGTGGCTGAGGACTGACCGAGTGGGAATTGGAGACAAGTTGATGCCTGCAAAGGAAAACTTGTGCTGTGGGGTAGGGGAGAGGGAACTTGAGCCCTGAGGCTGAAGAAGTTTGTCTGGACTCTGATAGTGGATCCATCGCTTGACTGAGGAGGAGTTTGATCCAGTCGGCTGGGTCTGTGAGCTCCCCTCTTCGGGGATACACGTTGCAGAGCACCCTTCCTCGGCTAAGAAGGGGGGCAGCTGCTCGCCCGACTCCTTGAATAAAAATTGCAATAGCACCTTGTGTTTTTGAAGGTCATCTAAGATGTGCCTTGTTTTTTGCTAGTAAATAATTCCAGGTGAATTCACAACTGGTGACAAATGGGGTGAAGCTTAAGTAACTATTAAAAATGTATTCCTGGATTGGAAGAAATAGAAAAAAATTCTCGCCTCTGAGTTTCCAAACATGAAATACTGTACAACACAGGGAGATGCACCCCTGGTTTACAGTATCAAACAGTCTGATTTGTGTGGGTGTTGGGATTAATGTTAGTGAGTAATATTTTAAAGTGGTCTCAGTGTAACATTAAGATCAGGTGTAGCTGGGGACAGTAAACAGGAGGCAAAATTCCTTCAGGGGCCTGAAGGGCTGGCTTGTACCTGGGACTGGGCATTTCTCTTAGTACTGTGATCCTGAAGCATCGCAAACCAATTTAAAGAAAGTCTCTGAGTGTATTTTTCTTTTTTAGGCTTAAACCATCTGTCCTTTGATCCTGCCAGCAACAACAAATCTCTGCAGTTTGGCAGTGCTGCTGACCCGCGGGTGTCGGAAAGCCCAGCCGAGAATGGAAGCGATCCAGGCAAGAAGAGGAAGAGAGCAAATGTTCCTCCAGGTGAGCCGAGTAGCAGCTCGGTGGCTGGCAATAGAGAAGGCATCCACGTAAGCGTAGACCGAAAACCGCTGCTATGCTAAGGTGTTAATGCAGAAGGTGGACAGACGGAAATGAAGTTGTGGTCTGGTACTGCTTGCAGTCAGACCTGTGTTCGTGGTTCCATGCTTGCTTGGCTTTGGGTGAGCACTTGTTGCTGTTTCTGTGCAAAACAAAAGCAACTTCTGTATTATTTTTTTTAAGCGTTGTGGAATCTCTATACCTGTCCCAATAGATTTATCTTTTTTTCTAATTGGACAATATCTCAGTATTAAAATCCATAATGAAAAGCATAATAAGGCAGATCAGCCTGAATGACTGGAGACATTCATGGTTAAGATAATGTAATAAAAGCAAATTGTTAAATGGACCGTAATAGCTTATGATGTTGTAACACCAGATCTAGGAGTCTTACTGAAGCTGGTATCTAAGAAATTTTCCTTGCATTTCTCACAGAGTGATTGGAAAAAAAACCAGATGGAATAATGTATTTGCAGATTATGTTGTGATTGAAAACTGCAGTCCTGCCAGTGTGACTGGGGAAACGTGGCATCTGCTCATGCCATGAAGATGAGATGTTACATACATCGTGTAAATGGCGGTCTGTGGGACTTAGGTGTGTAACTGTTCCGTAGAGAGATGCCAGGCGCAGGAGGGGAAGGACTAGGCTGGACGGAGGCAGAGGTGCCGTTTTGCAGCAGAAGGCCATCTCACTGAGGGAGGGCGATGTGCAAAGCATACAGTTGCAGAAAGAGAGGTTGAAATGTAATTGGGTAGAGAGAAGTCCAACTCTGTTTCCCTGAAGAGAAAAATCCTTCCCTGAAGAAAAATCCTGAACTTTACAGATAATAGTCCAGCACAGTTTAGGGCTGGTTTTGAGATGCTGATAGTGAGAGCACAGGAGAGCTGCACTGGGAGTGTGGAGCGTAGCCTCTTGACCGAGGGCTTATCCTGTCCTTCTAATGTGTCTTCTCCCTCCCTGTCCTTCCCCTTCTCATTTATGTTTGAGCAAACTGTCTCCTTTATAATCCCTTGAGAAAATACTCTTTTTTGCAGCTGCTTTCTATTTTTGTCTCTAGATTATCTCTGATTAAGCTTTTTTTGCTTACAAATGTCTGCCGTGTTCACCCTTCTGCATCCTCATTTCTTGATTCAACTAAGATGAATTGCCCTAAGATACCTCCTTGCAGCCAAAGCAGGACTCCTTTTCTTTTTTTGAGATCCTGTTGTCTCTGTGATGCCGTTGGCAAGAAGATAGCTTTCTCATCTCCTTGTAGAGATTTTGTCCAACTGTGGAACAAGATGTAACTGTGACTTCAGTTTTGCAATGTGTTATGTCATGTGCTACAAAATTGTGATCTCCGTGTTCTGTACCAAGAAGCTATGAACATCAGGGGTCCCTTGGAGGCATGACAGCCCGAGTGTTTCCCTTGGGATTCAGGTAACATATTGATGGTGCTGTGAGTACCTCACCTTCCAGATGTATGTACCTTGCGCTTGGTTACCACTTCCAGAGGTGTGTGAAGCAGATGTGGGGCCTGTTCAGAGGTGCAGGAGAACGACTTCTTTGGAGGAAACCTTTGTCCCTCTGGGAAGGAGGTGGTGGTTTCTGCCTCTCTGCTGTCAGATGTATCCCAGCTGATGGGAGACTTAAGTCAGCTTGCGAGTACAGATAATGTAGATGTAGCCTCTGGCACTGTCACCTGCCCCAAAGGAGGCATCTTGGACTGTTGGATGTGGGTAGAGTCAGGAGTTCATTTTGTTCCTTTCATTATTTTGTGCGTTTCCTTTATACACCTGGAGGTCCTTAAAAGTCTCAAGTGCCTCTTGCACGTGCTGGATACACAGACAACCTGTGTTTCTCCTGGGCTGGATTGTTTCAGTGCAGATCTGCTTTTTAAGCATCGAAATCTGATCGTTACTGTCAGAAACGGTGAATATCCAAGTTCTCCAGGCCGAGCCATGCAGTGCACTGTAACAGGGCGACTTGCAGTACCCTGACCTTGCTGGCAGGACTCTGCGGTCGGGGCAGCCTTGCAGAGGGCTGTGGGTTGTTCTGGCACAACCTTCAGCTGCCCACGTTGTGATTGCGAAATCAAAATGTTGTTTTCATTTGGGCATCTGGATGCAGAGATGTGAGACCAGGACCTTGCACAACTTGAATAACATGCAGTGATCTTATTTGTTGAATAATACATACGGTTCTGGACTGGGACAGGTATGCCTGGGATAGGTAGGCGAAGCACTGTTTTGCATGTCACGCCGGTGCAGTCCCTTCTGGACAGACGCTTACTGGACTCAGCTTTTCACCCATGTGCAGTGGGATGATCTGTGATCTCGCTGCATTGCTGCCTTCTCCTGGGTATTTTGGCTTCTATGTTGGTGCTTCCTTTTTTAATCTTTGATTTAATTTCTTTCCTTTAAACTAGCAACTGCCAACTCGGTAATCCCATTTCTCTTCTTCAGTATCCTCTGTTTCCCTCTCTTTGTGCCTGACCTGGTAGCCTCTGCGCTCTCACATTGACAGATGAAGGGTGATAACTAAAGTTCAGGTTTGTCCCAGATCTCCTGAAACAAATGAGTTACAAAACTGGGACAGCTCGGCATTGAATTTTTCAGGGCTGATGGGCCACAGGTTGCAAGAGCTGATTGTTTGAAACACGACTGAGGGAGATGATAGAATCACAGAATGGTTTGGGGTGGGAAGGGACCTTTAAGGGTCATCTAGTCCAACCTGCCTGCAATGAGCAGGGACATCTTCCACTAGATCAGGTTGCTCAGAGCCCCGGCCAGCCTGACCTTGAATGTTTCCAGGGATGGGGCATCTACCACCTCTCTGGGCAACCTGTGACAGTGTTTTACCACCCTCATTCTAAAAAATTTCTTCCTTACGTTCAGTCTGAATCTACTCTCTTTTAGTTTAGAACCATTACCCCTTGTCCTATTGCAACAGGCCCTACTAAAAAGTCTGTCCCCATCTTTCCTATAAGCCCCCTTTAAGTAAGTAGATAATGCTGAGGATTAGAGATTTATGCAAGTCTGAAAGGAATAAATTAGTTAGCGTTCTTATGTTGAGGCAAAATGGATGTTCTTGTGCATGTTTTTCCCACTTAAAAAGCATTGGATGAGCATGTTGTCAAAATGAAGTGCAAGTTAGTATGATCTGTTGAGTTCACAATAGTGTTACTGCCTCTAACTGGTGAACACTGTAATTAAGTACCCATTTCCTTCGCTCACAGGCTGTGATGTGCTGTAGATCCTGCCTGTCGTGTTGCCATCTAACTAACTACATTGCAACTCATGGCTATGAACCTAGAATAGTCAGTCTTATTCCAAAAACCATGCTTGAAGTTAGATTTCATCATTGACAGCTAGAGAGCTGAATTTTCCTTTTTTGGGGGTGTAGTAAGTTGTTCTTCTATTCATGCTGCTTTAATTCATATTTGACTTGACTAAGTCTGCTGACTATTGAGCATCAGGTCTGAGCTGTTTCAAAGGATGTTCTGTTTTCCCCCATCAATAAGATCTGTCAGATAAGGAAAAAATAGAGGTGTGCAGGTGGTATTTTGTACATAGGTTAAGTGCAGCGTAGGCATTCGGCTAGTGCGTAGAGCTTGGCTAATGTAAAAAGTGAAACGGGTGATTTGTTTGTACAGCGAAGGGTTGTGGGACTGGCAGTGACGGGAGGGAACGATGAGGCCAAGGCTAGATGTTCGACCTTGGCAGTGCTTCATTTAAGTTGAGCACGGGAGGTGAGGATTTTGGAGGTGGCCCAAGTGATACATGGGTGGGGTGGTTACCAGCAGATGGGTCAGTGCGGAGGGAGGCTTCTCACCAGGGGGGTAGAGGTGGCATCTCAGGAAGGTGAACTGATCTCTTGTCCCCTCTCTGAAGCCAGGAAGAGAGGAGTGGTGGAACGGGGTGGGAAATGGAAGTTCTGAATCGTTAAATCACAGGGTGAGATAAATGGTCAATAAATTTCCTCCTGCTGGCGTGTTCTGGAGAGCTTTGGGAGTCTGTGCACTGGGTTGTGTCCCGGGTTATACAAGATGCAGGAATATCAACTCTGCTCAGTTTCAGGTTAGAGCCGGGAAGTTTTTCATATAGCTTCTGTCAGTAGCACTGTTGATATTTCCTGCTCCCCCCCGCGGTTGTTGAAGCCAGATTTTTTTCAAACAAGCATTCATTTTATGAAAGCTTCATCAAGAAGATGGCATGTGAGACAGCTCTCTGACTGCAGGTGGCCAGGTTTGGTGTCCCTGCTCTGATTTGGGCAGCTATCTCAAGCTCTATCTTTTCTTCACAGCAGAAGAATGCCCTGGGCACTGGCTGTTGGCTTTTTTGAACTGAATGAGTCCTCCTGTGTTTTTCCACAAGAAAAAAGTTTGTGTGGGGATTGTTGTGTGGTTGGTTGGTTGTTTTGTTTTTTTTTTTTTTTTTCCCCTGTGCAGAGTTAACCTTGTGCTAAGCTTTTTTTTTTTTTTCCTTTTTGAAATCAGATATTTTTGCATTTGGGCACCTCTAGTTAAAACCTGTGCAAACAAAAAGAACAAGCATGTGTCTTGGTGGTACATGGACACCATGAATCACCGAAGAAGATTTGAATGCTTAATTAAGCCACATGTTTGTGTAATGTTACTGGCTCCACCTGGATTGCCAGATAACTCTGCCAGACCTTGAGTAAATAACACTGGTACTGCTGCTGTCAGCAGCATAATGTTCTTTGCTTCATTTCCCCTTTTAGCATGGAAGAGAAATGTCTTCAAATGGCAGTGGAAGTACTCTGCTAGAACAGACTGGCCTTCTCTGTTAAATTCAGTGCAATTATGACAATTTATACCTGCTGAATGTTTGTCCTTTGTTCATAAATCTCTTGGGAGGAATCAAAGCGTACCCCTTACCTTTAATAGTGTTCCTTTAAGGCCCCTTAGAGCTGTTGATTGTAGTGGATAAACCATAATTTAGATGCTCTTGGAAGGCAGTGTTTTCATAGACCTTGCTTCTGTGAAATGTCGTCTGCTCGAGAGGGACAGCACTGTTTTTTTTTTTTTCATTTGGCTCTTTCCAATGTGTTAGGTTCAAATCTGGTTTTGGATGCTGATACTGCAGAGCCTTGCTGGGCAATGTATGCCCTGCAGAAGAGTTAAGATACGCACTAAGCTGTTAATCGCTTTTTTTTCATCTCAGCAGATGGTGGCAGAGAACTAAGCCTCGACTCCATTCCGATGGGCTTGCCAATGTCAGACCCAACTGCCTGGGCCACTGCGATGAACAATCTGGGGATGGCTCCCATGGGGATGACAGGACAGCCCCTCCTGCCTGGTATGTGAGCTTATCCAGACTGTGCCCACCTTTGCTTTCAGACATGTCTTTGGGAAGAACCTTTTTCAGTTGAGTTAGGTAAATGCCTACTGCGTACAAAAAACATTAATAAGCTGCGTTTGAAATGCATTAATGTCTGCAAGTGATTTATTTAGAGACCAGTGTTTTAAAACTGATTTTAGAGGAAATGGGAATACATGTGTTCTGATGCAAACAATGGTTATTGTGGGGTACCTCTAGATACTCTGCAGTGGACCAGCAGGAGGAGGGTCCCACACAGAGCTCAGGAAACCAGTGATATCAAGTAACACATTATTCTAAGCTGAACTGGAACTGCTTAAAAGGAAGGGTGGGAAGGAGATGAAGAGGAAAGCAATAGGGCAGTAAAATGGATATGGCAGAAATTAATGGAGGATTCTGCTCCAGAAATGACCACCTTGTAGTCCGGAGTACATGTGCATGGGTGAGTCATCCTGTCCAGGATTTGTTAAAGAGCTCCTGTAGGAACAGATCTGTGCCGTACCTGGTTTCTCAGCCATGCAGGATGCTTGTGCATCAAAATCCTGAAATGAAATTACTGTTTCAGTGCTTTACTGCATTAAGCGCTTGAGAAGAATGCTGTCTCCTGCCTGAATAATTGCCTGCTCACCTCGGGGGGGAGTGTCTGTGTTGGCAGCACTCTACAATCTTATTTCTGCTCTTGTGGCATAGAGCAGGTAGTTTGCTGTGCCGCTGATACTATATTAACTAACAGCATCACTTAACTTGCCGTAAGGTTTGCATGCAGTCTGTACTCTTCTGTCCCCTAGGCCTTGTTTCACGTTTGTCTTTGCTGTAGGGGTGTTGTTTTCATGTCATTCTCCTGCTCACATGCTTCTGTCATGTAAAAATCAATAGAAGTCTGTCCCAGGAGCGCACACAAGTTTGAAGCCAGTCTCCCATTCCCTGCTGTAAGAATAGGGGAAGGCTTCTGAGTGACGTTCGTTTTGATCCTTTTGAGATCAGGAGGTCTGTACCCAACATGAACAACTCGGAATGTTTTAGAAAGAGCAAATTATTTTTTTCTGATCTGGCTGTAAGAGAGCAGGATGCTCTGGTGAATATGGATCAGTTCCCAAGTGCAGTGATGGTTTGAAGTTCAGACCAGTCGTATCTATAGCATCTATTAAAGATGAAGGGTAACGGAAGCTTGACGTGCTTTGGGCCATCTTTGCGGAAAGCCAGGTGGGACTAAAGTTTCAGGCCACAGTAAAAAAATGTCTAAAAATGCTTAAGAATTTACCAGCCAATTTCTGTTCCTACAGATGAAGAAAAGCATATAGTTGTGAGATGCTTTAAGAGGACCTCAATGTGTAAAAGGAATCCATCCAGCTACTGCCAGCTTTGTATAAAAAAGGTTATCACAGCTTTCACCAACAAGTACCTGCCAAGCCTGATGTTTTTGAACTCTTTAGAGTCCTGGAGGACTTTTTTCTTCTTTTTTTTTTGTTCTTAAAAATGGAGACTGGCTCTTCTGAATCTGCTTCTTAAGCCTCTCAGATGTTGGCCTGTAGCAATGGGCTCAGCTTCTTAACAGAAGAAGCAGATCTCTGCGCAGGCTGGCAAGTTGTCTTGCACATTGCTGGTTGAGCAATAGACAGTGGGGCTCAGCACAAATCCAAAGACCACGGGTTCTGTTTGCCTTTGCATATACACTTTCTGCCTTTCATTATAACGTGATAGTTCATTACCCTGCTAGTTCTTTTGCTTCTAATAGTTTTATCCATTCACGCTTTTAGAAAGCTGTAAGTCTTGCTTACTCAGAGAAACACCCATCTTGGCTTTCTCCTCCCTCGGATTCCCCAAGCTCCTCTGTTCCTGCGTTAAGGATTTTCTCTGATTGGCATCCATACCCATTGCTGTCAGCTAACCTTGAAGCAGTAACAAATTACCAGGACAAGGTGAGACTGCTCTCATTGGCATGAAGAAGTATAAAATGTGGAGGGACTGAGTTTAGAGGCTTGCAAAAGTTGTAGCAGTGGGTTCACTTGCCTGTCCTTGACATGGGGCAGGTAGCCCAGCGTGACCCCTGGCACCTTTGGCTGTAGGGCTGGGAAGAACAGCCACCACCCTGGCAAGGACGGTGGGGAGGCGGCTGAAACGCACCTTGTTTTGCCCCTCTTGCTGCCAGCACTGAGGTCGTACTCTTGATCTCTTGGGTGTACCTATATCAAACTGTGCTGGGAAGACAAATGGGATCTTGGACTCTAACACGTGGGCATTTTGAACGGCCTCTGCATTTTCCAGCAGATCACTGTGTGCTCCGTGTATCTCCCATCCTCTGTGCTGTCTCAGCAGCGAGAGCTTTGGCTGTTCCTCTTCCTTCCAGTTGCTCTTGATAGGCAGCAGTGGGCAAGGTCCAGATCGCTCCCTGCTGACGTTTTGGAGTACAGCTGCAGGAAAACAAAGAGTTTCTTTACCATCTCAAGAGTGCTTTAACAGGAGGATACCAAGGCTGTGTGTAGCGGGGCACAGGCTGTAGAGAGCCAGTGTCCTGGGGTGGTTTCTGGGCTGCTTGGAGGGGTGCTTCGGGGCCTGCTCTGGTACCTGGGGCATGCCGCCGGGCGGGCTGGCCCACGCCAGCAGCGTTTGTGAGACTGGTCTATCGCTTCACAGCTGGGGTTGAGTTTACCGGCACAGATGTTGCCAAAAGGGAGGGAAGTAATGAGCATCCCAGCCTAAACCTAGGAGACCCGAAAGATGTATTGGTAAGTTGGAGGCCAGGATGCTGGTTTTGGCAAGCATTCTTCCAGCCCTTTGGGAAAGGGGCTGTCCTGCGCTGGTTGCGCTTCAGTTTGCCTCCAGTGGCCATACCTTTGTCGCAGGTTGGATCGGGATGTTACTTGCTCAGGACTAAGTCCTGCAATTTTTCTCCAGCTACCTCACATCTTCAGTGAGTTTTGTGGCTGAAGGTCACAGTCATCCACGAGGTGACCTTCATCTCAAACTTCAACTTTAGCAATACGTGAATTTAAACCGCAGAGATCTGGGGTGGGGTAGCCTCTCCCCATCCTCTCTTCCCTGGTCTGAGGCTGTGAGCCAAGCCCCAGCTCAAAGACCCCTGTGCCCCGAGACAGCAGTTTTACAGGTATAGCCTCAATCATTCAGGCCAAGCCTTGTCATTCCTCACAGCCCGTTTCCTCTGGAAACATGTACACAGTGTGTTTCAGGGAGTCGTGTAGCACCATCATAGGAGCAGTAAGGCCGCCTGCGCTGTGGAATGGGGCTCTGTCTAAAGATAGACTTGCATCATTTTTAAATTATTTTTTAAGACAGGTGAAAATGGTATTTCAAATAGCTGAAAACAGTGCTGTCTGCCTGATCTTTTTGACAGTATCATCTCTGGAATCTAGTAATGAAAGTTTAAATATTAAAATTCTGCAACTTTAGTGTCATGCTTTCCAAGCCAGCTGTCATAGACCAGGCCATCCCAGCATCAGCTGGCCATGGATAAGGATACAATTCACATGTATCCCTACATCCATATTTCACAGTTGACTACAGGCAGAGTTCTTGTGCCTTCCTCTGAAATGCCTGTTTCATGGCAGAGGATTTGCCTCAAATCTGTGTTTTTAGTGTGACTGTTCATGTGAGATGTAAAATGAACACCAACACTTGCACCAAGTGCAAGGAAATCCAAATAAGGCAAGCAAAACAACATACATAAATTTTGTAGAAATGTAGTGCCAGGTAAAATATTTCAAAATGCAAAGGAAAGTAAAATTCAGCTACCAAACTCAAACATCCAGTCTGAGCACTAAAAGTTGTCTTGCATCCAGATTACTGTAAGTAGTGGTTGCGAAGAGAGGAATACAAAAATGTTTGCCTGCCTTAGGGGTATGAATAACATCTGAAATGATGCCAGCTTAGGATCAAAGGAAAATGCTGCCTCTGCACCGCTCAGTTCTGCCTGTTTGTAACTTTTGTCTGTGCCTTGCAAAATTAATTTTATCCGTCTGCATCTGAAACAGGCAGCCAGATGCAAAGGCTCTGTAGTGCTCGGGATTGCGTGTTCTGTGGTAGTGTCCTGTGCTATTTTGGGATTGCCTAAGTCTTCAGAGCTGCTTCTGCTGCAAAGGGAGTAGTGGTGGTGAAGGGGAGAGAAGATGTCGTGCACTTGCAGGAGGGAGTTCTTCCTGAGATCTCACCCCGATAGTACCGGCTGGCCCTGCTGGTACTGGTTGTCCTTACAGCTTAGCTGCTGACGTTCTCAAACTCGTGAGCCTTCTCCATAAGGCGTCTAGGCGTACTGTTTCCATTTCGGTTGCCTACAGGTATTGCTTCCCCAGGGTTTGCAACTTCTGAACAGATAAAATACCCCTCCTTTGACAGCTCTGTTTAGTTTTATTTGGCATTGGAGGTAAATCTAAGAGCAAAATCAAAGTAAAATGCTACTTAAATATGGTCAGAGTGCTAACTAAAGCCTAGAAACAAGTTAAGCAGGGTAGGGCATGCAGTAAGGTGTTTCCTTAAATGCTTCTGTGCGTTTTACCCGGAATTATTCTGGCACGTTCTTAGCTGCTGGAATTGGTACACTTGTCTAGTTTGCACAGTGATGCCCTTAACCCTGTGTCACAAGCTGTCTGCACTACTAAACTACTTAATGAAACTGGACTGGGTTAGGTTTTACACTGTTTCCATATGCCACAGATTTCTTTATACGGATAATATATACTTACTGGGGAAGGTTTTGACACTAGATGGGAGATGGTGTCTACAGAGTGGAACAGGAAGTACTTTATTTGAACAGAGAAAATCTATTTGGCTGAGGCAATGAACAATGAAACAGTTTTTAAAAAGCTGTTCTAAGGGCACAAATCTAAAGTTCTGGTGAGTTGTATTATGATGTTCCCTCTCTATTGCTGTTTATTCAGCTAATTGTCACTGGCACGTGTGGGGAGAGTACTCCATTTGCTGTCTGAATAAACAGTTACTGTACGAGTCCAAACCACTACCTGACTCCCTTATTCTCTGCCTCATTTAGATTTTGATCCTGCTCTTGGGATGATGACTGGAATCCCTCCGATCAACCCCATGATGCCAGGCTTGGGGATAGTCCCACCTCCCATCCCTCCGGACATGCCTGCTGTGAAGGAGATCATTCACTGCAAAAGCTGCACTCTCTTCCCACCTAACCCACGTAACTCTCTGTTTATGTTTTGTCCTGTTTCTGTCTGTCTATATAGGAATATGTGTGTGTATATTTAAAAAAAAAAAAAAAAAGTATATGAGGGAAGAGTGATTACATTGCCGGGACGTAGCAGCTCTGGGGTGAGTCACCACGGACGAGATGCTGACAGGCAGGTGACGGAGCAATAGGAAAAGCCTGTTCTTGTCACTGAATGTTTGCCATTTCCGTAAATAGCCTTTTCAGTTGGTCAACTTCAGAGCACGCCTTTATGTAAAAGTGAAATGCAGTTCTGTCTCTTACGATGTATTCTGGTGACCTCTCTTTCTGTGGATGCAATCCCATACGCTCAGCAGTTTTTCCTCTGCTAAGCCAGATATTGCATGAGGGAGGATATCATAAGAGTAGACCACTTTATTCCTGCTTCTTCAATCTTCCTTAATTAACATTTCTCTTGTTTAGCTTGCTTTCCTACTTGTAGACTTTAAGATGCTTTCCTGTGTTGTGTGTATCATGAAAAACGGGAACTGTGCAAGCTGCTCTCAGAGTGGATAATAGGCAGCTTGCCCCAAGTTAGGTATTGGGTCCACCCCGTATCTGGGCAACGCTGCTAGGGCTGACCAGCCGGGCTTCCCTGGCTCTTTGTGCTTTACAGACTTAGGAGGGACCTCCAGGATCCTGTTACACGTGGGGCAAGGTTTGGTATGTTCCATGTTGTCCACCTGGGAGGCTAGCAGGATAAGGCTGTGCTTGTGAAGGGCACATTAGGCAAACGTGTGCCTTCACCCCGTAACTATTAATTGCAGCAGTGATCAAGTCTGCCTCCCCAATGGGAGGAACGTATGAACTCCATGGGGATAGTTTATTTTGCTGTGATCCCCAGACTAGCTGGGGCCTTGCTTGCTCCTTGTTACACGACCGTCCGCAGTATGGTAAGTAATTGTGTTTGACTTGGAAAACCAAAGGGCCCGTGACCCAACGTGTTATCCTTAGAGCAGGGTGTTGGGCTCTGGCACTGTAGTGCTGTATTACTACTCTGAGCAGGCCAGTGGCAGTGGGAGACTGTCGAAGGTTGAGCAAGGACATAATTCTTGGCAAAATCAAGATTTAGTAATATACAGGCTTGCAGGAGCCCATACGTGCTGTCGGCAAAGCTCATGTCTGCAAAATTGATGTCCTCAAGCTGCAGGGACTGGTTTCGTAGCCAACTGAGTGGGAACAGAGGCTGTAGCTCTAATACAGTGTTATTGGTGTGACGTGGGCTCATCTTGCTTTATTCATCACTCCCCTAAACTGACTGATTTGAGAAGAGGCAGGTGCTGGTACTGGGGGAGAGGGCAAGCCTCTCAGTTTTCTATATGAAGAAAATGAGAAAGATGCTCAACACCCACTAACACATCTGCCTCGCCATGCTTGTCATGAGGCTGGATTTCTCACCACAAGATACTTACTTGCAAGCGGACTTGGGAAAGGAGTTAATAGCTTTTAATGGCCTGTTTGTCCCCCGGAGAATGGAGCAGGGCACCCCTGACTCGCTTCACACTTACTGGGGTCAGCAGGAGCTGCAGAGAGTCATGGTCCCCTCTTCTGCTCTCTGCGCTGGGTACCAGCATATGGCAGAGCCTGGCAGCAGCGGGTTAATGCATGCAACTTGGCAGTAAGCACTCCCCTGGTCTTGGTGTTTCTGAGACTGCTGTGCACTACTCTGCCCGCAAACTTTGCTTGGCTTGTTACCTTCGGAGAAGATATGTTGGATCCCATGAGCTGCGATTACTGCCAGATGAGCAGAGGGTGAGAAGCGTTCCACTCGTCAAGCATTAACGATAAATTCTCAAGTATAAAATCGTCAGAAATTACAGACTGTGGAAGGTAGGAGCGTAAGTGCCGTCTGAGGCATGCTTCTCCCGCGGTGCCTGCACGGCCCAGCCATGGCGCTGGGGCCCCGCAGAAGTCTGTGGGTCTGTGACAGCACAGGACAGTCTTGAAATTACCAATGGAAAAACAAGGAGTTAATTAATTCTTCCAGAAGCAGTGCTCTTCACTGGAAATAAGACGCTTTCATTATCCAGAGAAGTTGCGGGAGATGTTTGTAACTGCGTGTCTATATATAATTCATAAGTAGGTGCCAGCAGATGGCACCCGAGCCTGATGGGCTCCCAGCAGTGGGAGTCTGTGGTGCTCCCGTGCCCAGCGTTTTAAATGAAACTCTTGCAATGCCTAGTCTGATGATTTATCTCTTAGTTCACCATCCCCAGAAGAAAACCTGTCTCGCGGTCCTGGAAACAGTTTTGGGTTGGTTTTTTTTTTTTTTTTGTGTGTGTGTTTGGGGTTGTGGTGGGTTTTTTGTGTTGGTTTTTTTTTTTTAAATTAAATACTCATTGACAAGCCAGTTCAAGAATTTCGAATGCTGTGTTAGAAAGAAGATGCACTGTTAGTCCCTTCCTGGCCTCCAAACGTAACAAAATAAGTACACCTCTTCATGCTGGCAAACAGGAAACCATCACAGAAACACTCAGACACTGCTTTTGAGGTACCTGTTCCTCCCAGATTTCTTCTAGCCACACTCACAGTGGTTTTTCAGCCGAAGGTCTGCGTGCGGGGTGTAGACTGAACTCCTGCCGGGGTGCTCCTGCATGCGTGTCTCCTCCTGCTCCCTTTCTCCTGTGTTTGTACTCTCCATACTCTCCCTTTCTCATCCATCAGGGCTGCTGGCCTTTCTTGGTGCTGCGAGTTGCTTCCAGTGATGGTTTATCTGCTTTGAAGACCTTTCCCTCCCCTTCTTAAAACAAACTGTCTCTTGACTTCATCCAGACCTATGTATTTCTGTTCTCGGCTGTGTGAGACATGCTTGGTCCTGTTTCCCTGGGACTTTTGTCCTCTTCTGTTTCTCCTGCTGCTTTAATCCCTCCTTTAGTGTGGCCTTGCGAATGGATGCAGTCTGAAATGTTAATTCCTGGCAAATATCCCTGATGGATATTTGCCAGGGGGGAAATGTCTCTTCCTCTGAGCCAGTTTAGCAGAAAATTTTAAAAGAACTCCTATTCCCATTATTTTGCTAAAGACTTACAGAATCCTAGTATCACAGAATCGTTTAGTTGGAAGAGACCTTTAAGATCATTGAGTCCAACTGTTAAGCTAGCACTGCCAAGCCCACCACTAAACCATGTCCCTAAGTGCCACATCTGCACGTCTTTTAAATCCCTCCAGGGACGGTGACTCCACCACTTCCCTGGGCAGCCTCTTCCAGTGCCTGACAACCCTTTGACTTAAAAACATATTTTTTGTAAAATGCAGATAGCGTGGGTTCAGCACCCTCTGTTACAGCTGTTATCTTGTGTTTCATGTACGTATGACAGACCTAACATATATCTTTGGATCTGAGATGTGGTCTGTGCAAAACTGTGTTCAATACAAATGTTAGACTGTGGAGATTGCTGTTGAGATGTGATCAGGGCTGGTAATTTAGGAAGTTTCCAAGAAAAATTGATATTGATAGCAAAGTAGACAGAGGGAATGTTTGATAAGGTGATGAAGGTGTACTGGAAAGGGGATTAAACTTGGATTTCAGGGAAAACCTAGCAGTTGTAGTCAGTGTTATCCTGAGAGGGGAACCTCAGCGTCTTGTAGAGCTTATGAGTCCTTCCTGGAGGCCCTTGCTACAAGCTGGTACTGGACTGGGCGAGCTCCTGGCGGGTGCTGCCTCGCAGCTTCTGTTCTTGTGAAGTGAGAGTGGGACGTCAAAAGGAACTGTTGGCGTAGAAGAGCTGGGGTTTACAGAAAGAAGGTTAAGGATGTTGTTTCATAAGGCTGTAGCAAGTCAGTGGTCAGGCTGGGTGTGGAAACCAAAAGGAGCCGTTTCCAAACAAAAAGAAAATAATCCTAATAATTGCTTTTGGAAGAACTTTGCTGGAAATATGCCGAAGAATTAAAAGAATGTAATACAAGTATTTCATTAAATAAACATATAGCAGTGTAATTCTGTGAACTTAACGAGGGGCGATGGATCTCAGCACTGAAGTTCATTTAGGATTTTTCCAGATATTAAGAAATACCAGGTAACAAGCGCATAATCCTCTCAGCCTTCACGCACTGAGTTGGGAGAGTCTCACTGCACTTGCCAGGTGGGCACCTGAGCCTGGAGATGAGTTCGGTGCTGGAGAAACACTTCTCCAAGTCGCAGCAGTCTCGCGCAGTCTCTGTTGTGTGCTGCAGTGTTACGGGTGGGTAAGTGAGCATACTCAGCAGCCTGCTTCTGGCAAACTAGACTTAACTTTCAGCCTGCTTTTATGTTCTGTGTTCATTTAGCCATAAAGGTAACAAAACCATTCATTCCTTCTATGCCTCTTGGCTATACCCATTTCCTTCATCTCTTCCTTCCGTAATATCTTTTTAGTCTCAATTTGGTTCATGACCTTCCCTTAACGTTAATACTTTTGTGCCCTTTACAGACTGCTGTATAGCTTTTTGCCCTTTAGGATCCTCTGTATACGTTTTCTAAGTATTCTTTACATTAGCACAGTCCTTTAAGGTGTGCTTGTACAGCACCTCCTATGATAAAGTTTTGAGGTCCTGGTGCTGCTCATGTTCTACAACAGGAGCTCAGTGAGCCTTTGCTTGTGCTAGGGAGAGTGTTTGGAGGGCTTCAGGCTCCTGAGATCTTTTGTTTGGCAACAGGCTGGTAAATGTGCTTATTCTCGTATAGCACCTCAGCAGTGCTATAGATCTACTGCATGGTAAAGTCAAATGCAGCATAGCTAGGTGTACATTTGAAGGAAGCCAGGAAGGTATGCTCGTCTCTCAGGAGAGGTGGGCAGATGAAAGGAACGTGTGCTGACAAACCAAAAACTAACCTGGTCTGCTTTCTCTCTCTTGCTTTCTTCAGATCTGCCCCCTCCAGCAACAAGGAGAGGCCCCCAGGGTGTAAGACGGTGTTTGTTGGAGGACTGCCGGAAAACGGAACTGAGCAGATCATTATGGAAGTGTTTGAACAGTGTGGGGAAGTCATAGCTATTCGAAAGAGTAAGAAGAATTTCTGTCATATCCGCTTTGCTGAGGAGTTCATGGTGGACAAGGCGCTTTATCTTTCTGGTAGGTGTATTTCGGTCTCAGATGACAGCTTAAAACTCTGGGACAGGGATGTAATGACTTCTTTATAGTTATAATGATAGGCTTTGTTGCAATTGGAAGATTTGTCTAATGTTGTGTCAGTTCGCCTCTTTTTCTACTGCTATTGCATTTCTGCCTAACTAGATGAAAACAGCTCCTGATAGGAAAGATAGCAATGCTTTGTTACCTTGGGTACTGCAAACGTCTACAAAATACTGGGGTGAGGTACAATCAGAGTCCATCCCCATCTTACCTGGATAAATGTCCAGCCAATTCTGTAGATAATGCTTAAGGGTCATATAAAAATTTGCAGTTGCTCTCGATTGCTTGGTGTGCTTGACTTTCATCAATATTTTTTCCCCTGTTAGTCATCAGAGCTGAAACACCGGGGCCCCTTCTGCCTAGGGAGCCCCTGTTCTGCATCCGTAGGGTTGGGAGAGGTTTGTTTCACGGAGGGCAGAGACCTCACGGTTGGTGTTCGCAGCCTCTGCGTGGCTGGCAGATTGTGCGTTTCCAGCCAAGCCCGCATTTGCTGTGCTGGTTACATCTGCCCTGAGCAGTCTGGGCTCTCCACTTGATTCTTTACGAGTCTAGAAAAATACAGTAATACTTTCTATTTCCATGCTAAAATCCCTTCCAAATGCATTCTTTCAGTATATTAATAAACCAGGGTACTGCCTCCAAAGCCCGTACTCTCTCCAGAGAGATGAGATTGTCAAGATAAGCGAGGGAAATGCTCTTTGCTGTTTAAAATAATGGAAACTTTTCTGTAGTCTGTTTTGACTGATTGTAAGCATTGCGTCTCCTTCAAGAGACTGTTGAATTGAGTTAGATTTGCAGCGCTCCGTTAGCAAGAGCTATGTCTCTTTGCAGTTACCCCTTCTACATAGCCAATACAGCCTCTTTAGCTGCAGGCGTTCTCTGCTTATAGTTCCTCCTGCCCAAAGCCATGGTCATGTGCGCAGTCGTCAGTGTCCTCCACACGCAAGCGTTGTTTCTGGGTTTGTTCTTTGTACAAAGTCTCTCTGTAGTTCAGATTTTCTTCCATACATCCCACCTGTGCTTTTCTTAATCACAGAGGAGAGCCTTCTAGCATCTTTGATGTGAAACTCCAGAAAAGGAGTCCTGCAAACCGTGCTGGTGAGGAGTTCCCGCACAGCGGACGTGCACGTTTGCTGACCTTATTCCCGCTCCCACCAGATGATGGGGGCTGTTCCAAAGATGACCGCCGTCCATCTGCTGCCCTCTTTGCCGTGTCTCGCCTCTCATTCCCCCCTTCCCATCCCCACCTTCTGGAGTTTGTGGAAGTGTGGAATAATCCAAGGCAGTTCTGCCTTCCCCATGTGAACAGCTGGGCTCAGTCCCACAGCCTGAGAGGTTACGTGCAATTAAACAGTTGCTATTCGAGACCCAGTACCTGCTAGTGTTTAGAGGAGGAACAGCCCACGTAAGGTCTTGCCTAGCATGTGCAAAACACAGGCAGATAGCGGCACACCCCCTAACGTCGTTTCCTTTTCCAGCATCGCTCTCTGTGCACTAAACTCTTCAGTAAACTCTTCTGTTCAGGGGCTTTCGGGCTCTGTAGGAATGAGAGACGGGCAGTGGTGGGTGGCTGGAGCCTAAGGCAAGTCACCTGTCCTGTCTGAACTCTGTTGTCATCGCTGCCAGGCTATCGCATCAGGCTGGGCTCCAGCACTGACAAGAAGGATACTGGGCGCCTGCACGTGGATTTTGCTCAGGCTCGGGATGATCTGTACGAGTGGGAATGTAAGCAGCGGATGCTGGCGAGAGAGGAGCGCCATCGCAGGAGGCTGGAAGAGGAGCGCTTCCGCCCGCCCTCCCCACCTCCCGTCGTCCATTACTCCGACCACGAGTGCAGCGTTGTCGCTGAGAAACTGAAAGGTAAGTGGTTCTGCGGGCCATGGCCACCCTTCTGTGCAGATGCTGGGACAGAGATTTGTATTCTCCAGTGGTCATCTGGCTGAACTGAAATGATGGTGCCATCTAGACCTCGCAGAGCCCATTCAGACTGAGCCCTCAGCCTGCACACAGCAGCTCTCCTAGCCGTCTCTTTTTCAGAATTGTTTGTCTTTTTGTAAAAACAAACCCGTACTTGAGTACAACAGTGTCTTCCAAACCATTTTTATTCATGTTAAAAGGACTAGTGTAAGTCCTAAGACCTTCTTTGAAGGCTAAGACCCATGTGTGGCCTGATTATTTTGGAGCTGGAGGATATTTTCTTTCATGAAAGAGTACATCTGAATAGGCACATGAAGTTTTCCAGTAGGTTTCTAGCAGCTGGTCCTCCTCTTGTTGCACCCCAACAGATGGTTTACTCCATCAGCTTGATGTTAGGCTTGCCTTCCTTTGTATAGCCTTGTATTCAGATAATACCGCGCTTTCAAGAATTGTGATTAGCTGCCTGAAGCAAGTTGACCTTTGAAAGAGAGCAGTTGAGCAGTTCCAGGGAAAGGATCTGAAAGCTGCGTGGGCGACCCTGTACTTCTGTGGTGTAACAGTGTCCTTTCTTGGTGCAGATGACACAAAGTTCTTGGAAGCCATCCAGACCTTGCTGACTTGGATAGAGCGTGGAGAAGTGAACAGGAGGACTGCCAACAACTTCTACTCCATGATCCAGTCGGCCAACAGCCACATTCGCAGACTAGTGAACGAGAAAGCAGCTCACGAGAAAGAGATGGAAGAAGCTAAAGAGAAATTCAAACTTGCTCTCTCAGGGATTCTGGTTCAGTGTGAGTAGTGTTTCCACGCTGAATGTTGGTCGTCTGTTGTTGTAGGGAAGACGCTTAATTTCTAGAGTCTGGAGAGGCCACACTAAAAGGGCTCCAGGAAAAGAAGTAGCAATTGCTTCTGCACAGCTACAGTTAATTTATAAGCATATATCATTATCTTGGCAACAGTTTCTTGTGGTACTTGTTATTGGAGTAAGAGTCCACATCTGGGGGGAGGAGAGAATGAATTCTTAATTTTTTTCCTCTTTTAATTATAGTCTATTAGTAGTTCTGTCATCTTTTCAACTCCACTTCTGTGCACAGACAAGGTAAGTTCCTGGTAATCTGGTGCCTCAGCGAAGTGTACAGGATTTATTCGCCAAAGGTAGGATGCAGCAGAGTGTTCCCAACACCCTGTTCTCAGTCACAACTGAAAACCTGTTGCAGAACAGCATTTCGAACCTGGGTCTTTCAAATCCCAGTACTTTATTAAACCATGAAATCAAGGAAGAGGCATGGGCTAATATTAGTTCTGAGGTGTGATTTATAACAGTTCCTCAAACCGTTCATTGCCTCTTACACATCCTTTCTTTAGTAAGACTGAATTTTTTTTTAACTTTTTTTTTTTTTTTAAGCGTACCTTTCAGAGTACCTTCTCCACGTACTGTCTCCTTGAGCCCCTTGGCTAGGTTGTGAACATTCTTCACTTTTGGTTTTATATTCAATAATTTTGGCTGTTACCTGTTTGGTACTTGATTTTTTTAAATTTTTTTTTTTTTTTTAAATTATGTTCATGGTAAAAAATATGGGCACACGGTCCAGAGGGAAATACATTAAGCACTGCAGAGTAAGTAATAATAGACAGTAGCATGCAACTCCACTCTATAAAACACCCACTGATATCTCAGCCACTCTTATGTTAATCTAAGTAGCAGAGAGCTGATTCTGTTCTGTAAGAATTATGCCTACTACAACATCACAAGCGTAAAAAGAAATAAAAATCAGGTAGATGTGCTTTCTGCTGTTGGGTGAGTTCTCATCCAAGGAGAGGCATCTTATATTTCCAAAAACCTCTGCAAATTTTCTAGAGAAATAGAAGGAATAAATCTCAGAAACAAAAAAAGCTGATGGCTGATGCCAAAATCCCTTTTCTGTAGCATGGACAGGCGGGATGCGGTCGTGCTCAGGCTGTGGCACTGTTCTTTGGGACTGCGCCCGCTGGGCAGAAGAACGTCCGAAGTGCCAGCTTTCACAGTTGTACTTAATCATCCCATTCTAGAGAGTGAGTGCTACCTGGGTGGACTTGTTACACTCACAGGCAGCGTTGCGCAGCGTATTTAAACATTTTTCAGCGCAACGCGTGCCTTCCTTTTTTCCAGTTGTGAGCAGATGCTGTTTTCCCAGTTGATCGTTACTCTGTGAGCATTTGACGCTGGCCTGGTGAAGTCCACGCTTTTCTTTCCAGGCACAGAGTCCCTTTCCTGAGCATAGCTTCAGCACAGTACAGTGTTATAAGAAAAGGTTAGCCAAACCACCTGCCTGATTCCACTTTTTTACTCCTTTACTCCTCTTGTTCGCCCTCTCTGGATGATATTCTGGCCTGATTTGACTGCTGATTTGATACTACAGTCGAGCAGATAGTGGCCGTGTACCATTCTGCCTCCAAACAAAAGGCTTGGGACCATTTCACGAAAGCTCAGCGTAAGAACATCAGCGTGTGGTGCAAACAAGCAGAGGTTGGTAATTTTTTATTGTGTTAGATCCTCCAGCACAGTCTCTTTCTTGTCAGGATATTGATGTTAAGTTTGCACAATGCTCGCGTGGATAACACCACCTTAATTCACAGTGTAAGATGGGAATTACTCAGTCGTCTCTTGTGTTACAGGTAATAAATTTTCTCTTGGTATTTGTGTTACTAGCAATACATTGAGATCTGTATGCTGATTGAAGTTGTACACAATAATAACAATTATTGATCTGTTTTCTGCTGTTTTTAATGTTAAAGCAAGAGGGATTTCGAGAGAGATGTTAAAAAAAAAAAAAAAACCAACAGACCCTAAGCATCATCAGAGATCTGTTTTATCACATTTTTATTGACAGACTTGAGAGGTGGAAATAATTGCAGCTGGACAGTCTGGAAAACTTGAGGGAGGATGTTCTTGTATTTGTGTATTTATCCCATGCGGCGACATTGCTAGTGAAATTCAGGATTTGAAGGCAGTGACAAGAATGGGGTTGATGGAAGAGGGCATGTCACTCAAACTGCTCTTCCTGCAAGAGGAAGAATAGTCCTCAGTCCCTTATCTGATCTTATCAAATCTTATTGGAGTCAGGCACAATGTCAGAAAAAATAAAGCTAAGGTAAAGAAAGGCTGTCTCTTGGGAAGTTGATGGTTTGGGGAGATGTTTGTCCTGGAGTCTGTGATGAAATACATGCTGCCTTCTGTCACCCGCATAGTAGGGATGTCACGTTGCTTGGCTGCATCTGGCAGTGGAGCCCATCGCGATGTTTGTCTGGCCTGAGGAAGAAGGGAGGAGATAGCTGTGCTCCTGGGAACGTGGAGGGCTACCGAGAGTGGCGGAAGAGCCCTGTGGTGGGTCTCCTAGTCAGAGCTCGTCTCCCCTGGAGTCTCACTTCTGTGTCCCTTCCCTAGAAAGGTTAATGCTCAAAGCGGTAACAGAAGTATTGTCACTCTGGGGTGTGAATAGTTTTGAAGGAAAGCGCAAGAAATTGTATTTTTCTTGCTCATTAAGCTTTTAAAGTAGGGTGGAGCTTGAATCGGTTTTTACCACTGACAATAAAGACTTCTTCGAAGTAGTAGGACCCAGATCTGAAGTGTAGAAAAGAACTGCTCTGAAAAATACCTGCCTTTTATCCTAATCCAGGGAGACACTGCTGTGTTTGGAAATATTCTTTATTCACTGCAGAAACGCTAGCAGTTCGGAGCTGATCTTGTCGTTTACGTGTCAGAAAGAAGGCAAAGCAGATGCTTTCTCATCTCAGCATAACCTTAAGAAGGTTTCCAGCCCGGTGGGTTGCCAGCGTTCAGCAAAGACATGCTGGGAATGTCAGTCTGGATGCGTAAGATGGCAGCCGTGGCTGAGGGACTGGAAAGGAGTTGGGCGTTTGGCACCGTGATCTTAAGTGTTCCCATGACAGATGCATAAACAGCCGAGAGGGTCTTGTCTACCCGCACTGCTGATTTAGTCAGCTTTGGGCTAGAAATCCTACTCTGCCTGAGAGCTTTGGATTTTCATTTTTCTTTGTTTCAGTTCCCTTGCTTGGAAAGCAAAGGTTGCTGACTCCTGGACCTCGTTGTGTGGCTTTCCAGAGCCCTGTGCAGCCAGTAGTCACTGTACCCTCTTGAGATGGGGAAAGGGGAGGCACCGACTGAAGAAGTGTTTGCCTAAAGTTGCCCAGGAATTCTCTGGAAGACCATTTTTTTTGGCTCCCAGTTGTGTATTGCAGTCAGTACTTCTAGCACACAACCATCCTGCAGGAGCATGCCTGTGTCTGTCTGGGTAGATTAAGTAGAGCTGAAAGTCTGGAGATGCTTCACAACACCCACCCGGGTGAAGGCAGTGGTAAAAGACAAGTGTATTCTGAAGCGCTTGTTTATTCCTAGGAAAAAGGACTTGAATATGCAAGCCATAGAGCAGCAAATACAGAGCAAGGTTAGCTTTCAACCACAGCGTCTTGTTCAGTTACTCTTTCAGTACAATGCTGAAATCCTGTTCAGCTGCTCCTTCTCAAATCTCTCTCCTGCAATATTCAGGTGTCTGTCTCAAAAGCAGAGCCCCAAGCCGGAGAGCACATATATTCTACGCAAATCCCTGCAGCGTGCCAGTCCATCAGGCATGTACGCTGATTGCTATTAGGGATTTGAAGGCTAGGCTATACTAAAGTCGCCTGTGCAGCACGTTAGTGCCATGTGGGGTATTCTGATGCGTCTGGAAGAAATGACTTCCATCATCGCTTCTTTCCTGACAATGCTCAGAACAGGGAAGAAGAAATGGCACGCAAATATTTTAAAATATTCCATTTCCAATACATTTGTATTGGAAAATGACAGTGTTAAATGAGTTTAGTGATTTCATTAGGTAGCTACGACTCTGCAAGAACACCAAGCTCACAGAGCATCACTTGTGATAGCTCCGGAGGTGTTTTGTAAGTTTTCACCATTTCCTTGTGCAGTGCTAGGCACCGTGTCTCAGACCCATGCGGATCCTCCTGGTCTTGTCCCAGTGTGAAACAGAACAGGTTTGCTTAAACCACCTCTGAAAACATTAGTCTGGGTTGTTAGTCTTAACTGTATTAAAATACCATCTTTTTTTTTAACTGAGCCTGTAATAATGAGTGTCTAAAAAGAAACCTGTTACTCTCTGAGGGATGTTAGTTTCTGTGAAAGATGTGGGATTGTCTCAGCCAGGGCATGGAAATTAAAGCAGCAGATCACTGTATACTTTCATATAGGAGGGATCTTACAGGGTTGCTTTTGGTGAAACAGTAATTAATCCAGCACTCTTGGGTGTTAGTGCAAAATGTTTGTGATGTACGTTATCCTTATTTTCTAATGTATGTCAACGTTAATCTTTAATGAAATGGTGACGCATTGATATTCCAATGTATGCGTGACATTAACCAAGAGAAAAAAGTGCATCAAGTAGCTGATTAAGCCTCTCTCCATAGATCTCATCTGCAAAGGCATAAATGACAGATTTGAGCTAAGAACATGATTTATAGACAGGAGAAATTGCTTTTCTGGAAAGAGATTGTACATGTATCATTCTTGTTTCTGTAGAGAAAGAGGTCACGTATAGCAGCTATATGGGCTTTGCTTTCTTAACCTTCATGATATAGTAATAAAGAACATTGAACTTTGCCTGCAAAGCAGAAACATGATAAAGTTTTCTGCTTGGTTCTGTTAGGTTATTTCTGTTAGGAACTTTCATATGGCTTCTTACAAGATTTGTCTTCCAGACTGCTTATGCATAGAACCACAGAATCACAGAAGGGTTTGGGTTGGGAGGGACCGTCAAAGACCATCGTCTAGTCCAACCCTCCTGCCACGGGCAGGGACATCTTTCACTAGATGAGCTTGCACAAGGCCCCATCCAACCTGACCTTGAACACTTCCAGGGATGGGGCATCCACAACTTCTCTGGGCAACCTGTTCCGGTGCCTCACCGCCCTCATTGTAAAAAGTTTCTTCTTTATATCTAACCTAAACCTGCCCTCTTTCAGTTTAAAGCAGTTGCCCCTTGTCCTGTTGCTACAGGCCTTGGTATAAAGTCTCCCTCTGTCTTTCTTGTAAGTCCCCTTTATATATTGAAAGGCCATCGCGGGGAGTACAAATTTAGTGACACAATATCCTCTCTGCATGTTATATATTGAAAGGCTGCAATAAGGTCTCAGAGCCTTTTCTTCTCCAGGCTGAACAACCCCAACTCTGCCAGCCTTTCTTCGTAACAGAGGGGTTCCTGCCCTCGGACCACTTCTGTGGCCTCCTCAGGACCCGCTCCAACAGGTCCATGTCCTCCTTGTGCTGGGGACCCCAGAGCTGGACGCAGTGCTCTGGGGGGGGTGTCTCATGAGGGTGGAACAGAGGGGGAGAATCCCCTCCCTCGACCTGCTGGCCACGCTGCTGGTGATGCACCCAGGATACGAACGGGCTGTGAGCGCACGTTGCCGGCTCATGTCCAGTTTTTCACCCACCAGTACCCCATGGTCCTTCTCTGCAGGGCTGCTCTCAACCCCTTCATCCCCCAGCCTGTATTGGTACCGGGGGTTGCCCCGACCCATGTGCAGGACCTTGCAGTTGGCCTTGTTGACCCTCATGAGGTTCACATGGGCCCACTCCTCCAGCCTGTCCGGGTCCCTCTGGTTGGCATCCCTTCCCTCTAGCGTAAATCTTCCTGTGGTTCTGTGTTTTTCTCAGGTATCGAGTTCCTTATGACAAACTTGGAAAACAAGTCTATCCCAGCAAAGCCAGAAGTCTTCTTTCACCTTTAAGATTATTTAACTTCGAAAGTAAATCTGGGCAAAGTTGACAGGCTGGCGATCCGTCATCACCACGAGGCTGCGTATATGCAGGCCACCTTCCCATATAGCTGCGGCCTGAGAAAAATCTGTAGAGCTGGATAATACCCAGCCAGTGGCCTTCTGGTAAAAAGCAGATGATCGATCCTCCACAATGTTGGAAAACTCTAAATGACTGTGTTTTCCTGGGAAGTTTCCAGCTGTGATCTCCCCATGAGACTGCACTTCTGAGACTTTCTTTCCAAATCCCACTGAGTCAAAGCTTTCGTAGTAGCTAAAGGAGGAGCTAACGTTTCGTTTTATACCTGATGAGCCAAGTGGAGGGTCTGATTCAGATTATGCCTCCACTTTGAGCCCTAGTGCTCCTGTTCTTTCCTGCTTACTGAGGTTGCTTACTATGACTGGGGTGGGAGTACTCTCTCCATTTGGAGCTGTCTTTTGTTCCAAGGTAAGTTCTCCCGGTGGGAAGAGGCTGTGAGACCACTCGTGAGGCCTCTTCCAGGAGTACTTGCTGCTGGGCTCAGCCTGCTGGGCTCCCCCAGCTTAGGGTCTTCTCTTAAAGGAAAGTGGACCCATAAGATGCATCTTCTTGGTACAGCTTTTGGCAGAATTTAATCCTGTGGATCACCGCATCGGAGGAAAGCCTGGCGGGCAGCTCAGGGAATAGGTATGTGTTGGGGAGTCGTTAGGCGAGGCCAGGGTTTTATTTTTATCAATGGTGACTTAAGGTGGTTTTCCCAGGCAGTGCCGGGAGGTCCTGCAGCTGCAGGCAGCTCATTAAGAAGCCCTGGAAGCTTGAGACCTGGTGAACCACCATGCTACGGTAGCTGCCAGCCAGCGTATTCCCTTGCTTAGGAAGGGCCTCGCTCAAGTATTTGTCTTCTCTGATGCGTTTTCCTCTCCCATCCAGGTCTCCCCCTTGGGTGCAGTCAGGGCGCTTGTGAACCATGGCATAGCCTGCTGTGCAGCCCAGCTAAGCCTGGCCCTGCTGCGTGCTGTGCTCTGCGCAGCCTTCTCCAGCTTCGAGGCCACTTTAGGCTGTCCGCTGTTGAGCGGAGTCAGTTAAAGGCGATGGGAAGGTTTTCCTCTGATCTTCAACCCAGCTGCCACTTTATGGGTGGTCTCTAGGGCAGGCAGCAGTTGCTTTGGAAGTGTAGCCAGCGCTGCCCATTGCGCTCGGATCTGCCTTATTCTTGCCCTTTCCCCGTTGCTGTCCCCAAGGTGTCCATTCATCCAAGCTGAAAGCGTGGTCGTTTTCCCTGTTGGCTGCTCTTGGTGGACGTGTGCTTGGTGCTGGCAAGCAGAGTTTTTGAAAGTTTCAGACCATTAGAGTAAAATGTACATGAATTTTATTTCATAAGCAAATCTTCTATATCTTTTCTCCTATGGCTGTTTCTGGGGTGTATAATCCAATGAAGTTGTGGTAAATTGACATCGGGTAGGGATGCTTGGCCGCCTGTGCTAGCCTCTAGTAAGTATTCTCCACATCTCCATCTCCTTGAATAGCTGACTTGTTTTCTGGATGTTGCTTGTCCTGCTCTGCAGAGGGGATGGAGAGGCTGAGCTAGGTGTTTCCTTGCCTTGCACACAGGCTGATGCGTGTTTGTGCAGAGCTCTGTCTCTGCCCAGTGCGAGCTGGCCGGAGCAGAGGATGGAGCAGGGGATCTTGTCTGGAGGAGCGGCTGGGGCTGGCCAGCTCTGCCTGGGCAAGGTGAATGGAGCAGAAAGGACACACACACAAGCAGGAGCTGGGGTGGCTCAGGGACCAGCGTAGGAGGGAGCATCTCTGTTCCTTTCTGATCCCTAATGTGGACCAAGGCTGTGACAGAGCGTGGAGAGGATCCCGGCAGCTGGAGGGAGAGTTGCTGCGGTGCAGGCTGAGCACCAGTGGTTGGCACAGGGGGAGAGGGGAGAGAAGCTGCAAAGTGCACCAGGAATGCTAAGGGTCAGGAGGTGGCCGGGCAGTCTCTGGCCTCTATCTGTGTACTTGCAATTCCTGCTTCTAACTGGCATGACCTCTGTCTCGGGTAGGTTTTGTTGTTGTAGCCGTGCAGCTGCATGGAGCAGGGAGGAACGGCGTGGGCAGCACTGCAGGTCGTGGGTACGGTCATGCTGCAGCGGGGCAAGAGGGGTGCATGGTGCACGCCATGCAGGCCAGTGCTTGGAAGGTGCAGGATATGTTTTATGGCAGGAGAAAGAAATGCCAGGGAGATGTGTCAGCTAGCAGCCGGGCTGCGTGTGTCAGGAGGGGACGTCCCCAGTGGAGCTGCGGTCACACGTGAATTATTAAGGGAAGTCATCATTGTGGGGTTAACTGAAAGGGTTTTATTGATGATTAAACGGTGATCAAATGATAATTAATCGAGGATTGAATGATAATTAAATGGTAATCAAATGGTGATTAAGCAGTAATTGAATGGTAATTAAACAGTGATTTGACAGTGGTGGTGATTTGATGGTGATTAGACGGCGGTCAAAGTCTCTACTACTAACTACACTTCTAATAATTAAGCTATAGCTGGAGATATATATAAATGTTGCTAGCATATAGTATACTTTTAGGTGTAATGTAAAATGTTGCTTACCTCGTTATGGATATCAGATGCCGGGTAAAGGGTCTCTCAGCCTTGAGGGGTAACATTGAGAGGGGTAACCTCGAGAGGCGTCCCTGCTCAAGGGAGATCACTGCCGTGCAGCCTGCTGCCGTGCAGGAGAGCTCAGTGGGCTCGGGGGGGCTACAGATATTTGTAGGGTCAAGTGATGGACTCGTAGTCAAACCCCGCTTTGGTGTATGTGCAGGTGTGCAGCTGTAGCGGTTTCAGTTTGGCCTAGTCCCAGCTCAGGCTGGTTCTGTTAGCTCCTGAGAAGATACAGCCTGGCACAATTTCTCACGGCTTGCACCGCAGGGCTGACTTCAGTCAGGCGTACTTGTCGGTGATGGCTGAACCAAAGTACTGCTCGCTCCGGGTGGGCGCATCCGTCACAGGCGCTGAGCAGGAGATCGTGGGGTAGGAGCCCAGCAGGGAAGAGGCAGGGCAGAATGGCATCGGGGAAGGGTACGAGTGGTACAGCCCTTGGGTGTGCGGGGCAGGGGCCAGCACTGATAGCAGTTTGTGGCGGCAGGGAGTTGCTGATCTAGCTGTGTGCTGCAAGCAAGAAGAGATGAGGTAGTGAGCCCGTGGAGGTTACGAGGTTGGGCAGCGGTGAATGTGGGAGAGGTGTGTGGACATCAGGCAGGACTGGTGAGGGGAGAGGGTTCACCGAGAAACTACGCTGTGGGCAAGGCTAGGTGCCTGCCCTGGGGCAAAGAGGAGAAGGGAGATGGAAGAGTCAGTAATACCAGTAGCGTTGATGTATTGACTCATGCTAGATATTGTCCTTGATCTAATAGTCTGTGCCCAATTTTTTTTTTTGTCATTTCCCCTTTCTTGTCTCATGGAGTTGCATTTTGCAGACTTAGATTTCAGCACCTTTTTATCCAACCAATCTGTTCCTTGTAATGTGTATTTAAAAAAAACCCTCTGCTTTCTGAACCTTAGGAAATTCGTAACATTCATAATGATGAACTAATGGGTATTCGAAGAGAGGAGGAAATGGAAATGTCTGATGAAGAAATAGAAGATCCATCAGAGATGAAAGAAACAGAAGAATCAGGTAAAATCACTTTTTACAGCTCATAAACAAAGTACTTGTCTTTTCGGTGGTTTCTTTCAGGAGCCCCATTCTGACTGTTTTGTACCCCAGAATTGTCACAGACAGACCACATCAACTGCAGTTATCTGGAGTTGTTTTCCTGTCGGTGCCTGGTTCTGTAGCCAGTGTTTGTCACTCCTCCCTGCCGACGGTCAGGGTATCCTAAAGCTGTGTCTGAACCGCAGTCCCTAGCGAGACGTGTAGGGTTCACGGAGACGTATGTGGAGGAGCTGTAAGCTCCCTGCTATGTGTGCAGGGAATGGCACAGGCGCAGCGGCGTGCAGCTGAGGTCATCTGCATGGGTGCTCTGCGTGGAGCACCCTGCTTTTGCAGCTACACTGCTGTCGACCTGAGCTATCCCGTTCCAGTGCACCGCCGATGTCTGCCCAGCACTGGAGACACATTTCCACAGCAGCAGGTCCCCATCCCGAGGTGCTGGGTGTCAGTGGGGCTCTGAGCAGCAGCTGGGCCAACAGCAGCGCTTGGAGAGGGAGCAGCAAGGGTGTGCGGTGGTAGACGTGGCTGTAGTCTTAGCGCAGGGCTGCGCGGTCAGCTGGGTGCTCCTGTGTCGTACGGCTTGAAATGCCCTTGGCTGGGACTAATATGAGAACTGCACTGTCCAAATACCCCTTGTCCCTTTGTCTGCAGGAAATAAAAGATGAATAGTCCAGAAATGCATTGAAGGACTTGCCTGGGTATTGAGGTTACAAAGTCAAACACTTAGCTTAGGAAATGCCATCATGAAGGTTGTGTGGGAAATCGTATGTTACAGTGTTGTAACAATGACATAGTAAATCTCAATGCCAACTCGTTATACGAGGGGAGAAAGAAAAGTGGAGCCGTACTGATTTTACTGGTTCACACAAATACTCGTGTAGCCATATACTTACAAGCATTAAAACATGTCGCCAAGTAGCCTGTCCAGTAGTCAGGCACCAGGATGTGTCTCCAAATGGTCTGTCCAGCATGCAGGCACCAAGATGCTTGTATCCTGTCGCTCTGTCTGGGATGCCCTTGGGTGTCATGGAGGACAGGGGACACCAGCTATTGAGTCCTCCTAATGCTCTCTGGGTCCTTTCTAGGTTGGTGAGCCTCTCCTGCTTTGGGGTCTGCCTTTGTTGTACCTGTTAGGATCTTTTGCCTCTCCATTCTGTCCCCCTCTGTGAATTGTTTAGATTTATTGACTGTCCCATTCTCTCTCTCTTCCTGCTATCATTTCTTAAAAGGTTCGAATCTGGTCTCTAGGGCATCAGTGGACGGCCCTGGTTGTGACTCTGGTAATGCACTGCTGGGGACCACACCGTCCTTCTGGGGTGACAGAGGCTGGCAAAACTGTGTGCCGCAGTTGGTGAACTGTTCCAGGGCTGCTTCCGAGTGTTGTTTCTCACGTGCTGCCAGCGGAGTTAGAAAGGTCTTTGGTGAAGGTTGCTTCCAGTTTATTCTCTTTGGATGATAACCTGGGATGAGCCTGCCATAGCAACCTTTCTGTTCAAGCTGAATTCACATTTTAATGCCTCCAAAGCCTTTTCCAGGTGCCCTCTTGCCACCAACCCCTGACCCTGTCTAAGCAAAATTTTTCTGTGGTCTGTTTTACCGGACTCTAAATGCTCTGACTTGTCATCATGCTTTGCTTAAATCACCTGAAGAGAAGTAGCCAGGTCCTTACGTTTGTCCTAAGCAATGTAGTTTGTCCCTAAGCTGTCTTCTGCCTCAGAAAACTATGAAAGGCCCATCTCTCCAAATATTTCTGCTAAAAACATCTAGTCTTTTCTTCTGAATTTCCTTTCCTGAAATAAGCAGGAGGACACCTGCTTATTCAGACACCTCTGCTATCTCAAAAGGTGCCTTGCTGAGACACCTGCACTGTCTCGGAAACACTGCAACTTTTTCCCGCTGTTACTGAGCATTTCACTGGCAAATAGACACAAATCTTGTTGACTACGTGAATGTTTCAGTGACGTTCAGGTACGTTTCCCACTGCCATGGGCTATGCTAGGGAGAATATTTATAGGCTGTCATGGGAAGGCTTTTCTTGCCCGACGGTGGTCCTGCCTCCCCCTCATTGTTCCCAAACTTGCCAGTGCAGTGTATGGCCATGTTTGCATGTGTATCGCTTTCAGCTGTCATAGAAGCTTATTATTAAGATTCTCTATCTCCTTGCCTGGCCCTGTGCTGTGTGGCCAGGTGGTGAATGGGAGCAAAGAGCAGACCCGATGACCAAATGACCAGGCAAAATCTGTCAGTTCTTTGCACTCATAAAGAGCAGGGGCTCACCCTGGAAACTGCCTTTTTTTTTTTCCCAGATCCATTTTAGGGGGTTAATTAATTTCCACCTTGGTTTTCTGATACCAGGAAAGCAGTTTTTGATCTACTGAATGTTGCCCGCTGCCCGCCCTTTTGAAACGTGTAGCTGCGCAGCGTGGGGTCCAACACATATGCACTGGCTGGGAGAATGAGTGGGGGCAGTTAGATAAAACCCACGCAAAACCCACCCTCTTCCCACACAGCACGTCTTCCCTGTCTTCAGAGTACAGCGTGCGAGTCCCAGGCAAACCTACCTCCCCATGCTCTGGCCGTGGCCCAAGGACCAGAGGTTAATAGCAAGGCTCTGGGACGTCAGGCTGTGCCCTCCACATCATGGGTATGTTTTGAAACCTGCTGAAGCTGTCTTTGCAGCCATAATGTTATATAATCCCATTCCTGAATTTACCAAGCCCTAAGTGGACACCAGACTGATGTAGGTGTTTCATCCCGTGACTCGATGGAGCCATTCTTCTGACTGAAGGTGCCAGTGGAGCCTGTCCCAGAGTCCTTCAGCTTTGCTGGTTAGGAAACCTGCTTCCTTGCCAGCATGGTCATTTCACCCCAATATATTCTTTTGCTTTTTTTTTTTCTTCCAACTTAAATACTGCATTCGCTACTGAGAGGTGCTCTTTGTCCAGAGGAGCTTGTTTTCTAAAAAGATACCACAAACAGTGGTTGGGAGAAATTCATTTTGGTACTCTTGATTTGTAAGTGGGTGCTGGGAGCTACAGAGCCGCTGTGCGCTGGGGGAGAGCACCCAAGGACTTCTTGCTCCCAGTTCTTTGACTTTTGATCCCTGCCTGCCTTGTTCTCCAGCACTGGTATCACAGGTGGAAGCCCTGAAAGAAGAAAACGACAGCCTGCGCTGGCAGCTGGACGCCTACCGGAACGAGGTGGAGCTGCTAAAGCAGGAGCAAGGCAAAGCGAGCAGGGATGAAGACACGACCAAGGAGCAGCAGATGAAGCTTCTCCAGCAGGCTCTGCAGGGGATGCAGAAGGTGGGCCCGGACTTTTCTAGAGCTATGGCCTTGCTGCAAAGGCAAAGGGACTGTGATGTGGAGCAGAAACACAAACAAAGGCATTTTGTTTTTCAGTGGGATCAAAACTGGCAAATGGGAGCAACTTTCTGTCGTTTTCAGTGTTGCCAGAAAACCCCCAAACCACCAAACATTCAAAGCAGTGATTGTGTATGACCTGATAAGTCACATGGAAACAATCCATAGTTTATGGATTCCTTATGTGCTCTTTGCTTGACCACACTGTGACTCCTGAAGTACTGAGTCTGTGCTTACCCGCTCCGTAACTGTGTGAGATCCTGGTTACCAGCGTGAGCGAGAAAATGGGAAATCCCAAGCTTGCTCTGACACCTTTTCTGAAATTTACTGGGCTTTCATTCTCACGGAAATGTGTAGGGCATGCCTTGTTCTTTGGGATTTCCCTGGGTTGAATCTCAAGTGGTTTGGGTCCTCGTAAACCTTAACGGTAGCCCTTGGGATATTAAGCCAGACTGATCACCAAGCATATAGAGCATATAATAGTTCAGGTAAGCACTTTGTTAAAATAAGAACCTGCAGCAATGCTGTGAAGGCTGTGGTCGTTCTCTGGATGAACCTGATGTACGAAGTGACAGCACTGGTGTTGGTGGCGTTGGAGCTGGCAGGAAAAGCCTTCTGTAGTCACCGGCAGCCTTCAGTGCGGGAGGAAATGGCAGGAATTGCAGGACATAACAGATTTCCCTTTTTGCAGGTGTCAGGCAGGTCAAGTTTCTCTTTACACCGCTACCAGGATGAATGGTGCTGGGAGAACACTCTGGAGGAACTGCCTTGATGAAAAAAGATGCTGTTTGTTTGTAACTGTTAATGAGCAGGATTATGAGTCTTTTTTTTTCTTTTTTTTTTTTTTCTGTCTTCTAGTTGAGGGAGAAAAATATTAAACAACTGATTGGGGGTGTTTTAAGCATGGAAGAAAGCATTCACTGAAATATGCATATATATATATATATTTATGTATCCTGGTTTGACTTAGGAAAGCTGCTAGGCTAGTGCCTTTGCCATATTAGCGTGTCAGCTTTTCTCCTCCTGGTGACTTGATCTTGCCTGTTTCTGGGAGGCCCAGTGCTGTTGGCAGTTTGTTGAGCACTGTTTTCTTCTGGGAGATCAATCGTACTTTTCCTCTGTTGCCTGTGTTGGTTTGTTCAGTTCAGTTTTTGTACTCATCTGTTTTCCTTGTGGATGCATTCAAGAGTACAAATTTGCTCTGAAAGCAGACTGTTATATCCACAACCGCCGCTTGGTTCTCCTTGATAGGCACCAGGCTGGGCTTGAGAATTTCATTCTGCTCACCTCTGAGATGCGGGTTGTGA
The DNA here is from genome assembly GCF_018139145.2 of Gymnogyps californianus. Taxonomy (NCBI): domain Eukaryota; kingdom Metazoa; phylum Chordata; class Aves; order Accipitriformes; family Cathartidae; genus Gymnogyps; species Gymnogyps californianus. The sequence goes on along the minus strand of NC_059479.1, from coordinate 24,331,833 downwards.
TTCACCGCCCAACCTTTCTCCGGAGCTTCGCTAGTCAAGGGAGTGCGCAGCTTGCTGCGGTGTTTGTTGCCAGCACCCTGCGCCGCTGGGCTGATGCCCAGGGTGAGGAGCAGTCATTGCATTTTTCTGCAATGTGGAATTGTGCAAGTAATAGTGCAAATCTCCTTATCTAGTAGCTGTTTCAGAGTATTTTCTTAAATTGCAAGACACCTCTGTATTAACGTGGGGCTAGAGATCTAGGAAGACTTTAAGGTGACTTCTCCAGGTTGCTCGTTTCTGTGCTGCCCTTTCCCATGTGCTGACTGTTTGTACGGCCATAGTGTGAGCCATACTGGGGGAGAGGAAGAGTTAGCTTCAACATGGGTCAGGCCTGCAGTCTAGTGCACAACACATGCTTTATTTCAGGGACAGTGAAGGTTTGTTGACGGTGGAATTACTGCCCCATATTTACAAAGTCATGCTTTTTTGGTATGCTAATAGGCAAAGACGTTTCTAAGGTACGTTGTAGAAAAGATTTCTTCTTGTTGTATACTTAACCTTTTAATTGTTCGGAATATGATCTGTCTGGTCTTCCTGGAAAAGCCCTTATTCATTTTCTATTCTTTAAATAGTAGGAGGTGAAAGGCAGGTTAAGAACTGAGTTTATCTTTTCTCTTCCAGCATCTTTTGAAAGTACAAGATGAATACAAAAAGAGAGAAGCCGAGTTAGAAAAAGTGAGAGAAGACAAACTAAAAATAGAAACATTATTAGAAAACCTGAAGGAGCAGGTATGTGCCATCCCAGTGCTTCCTTATTCTCAGTAGTAAATGCAGTCCTTGGATTTCATGGTCCATCATGAGCGCAGTGAAGGACAGAGTGTAGAAGATGCCTAGCCTTGGCTTAGGAGCAGTTGTCTTTGGAAAGCTAGAAAAAATTACCTGCCAAATTGGAGGATGTATATCAGTAATGAACTTGCCGATTGCTTCATGTACCAGTGAGACAATCTACGTAAGCAACTGTATAAATAAAAACTTAACTTTCATTTTATAGTACACAGTGGTATTGCAGCTGAAATGTGTTTTTCTGCGACCTGAGCTTTAAAAGATAAGGAAAAAGGGTCTTAATTATCAAACATTGATTTTTAGATCTGCATTTTAGGGACGTGTTTTGATCTGACCTCCATAAAACACTGTTGAATGGAAAGTTTTTGTCAGTGTTATAATATTCTTATGCTTGCTGGATTTATTCTAAACATAAATACATACTGTTTCTTCTCAGGTGTGATCCACTTTCTTTTGATTGTGGACCCATGCATGAATCTAAACTTACTTGGTCCTCTCCTCTATAGCACAGACACAATTACACAGGACAGAAAAGAAACATTACGCAGCACTTCTCACTGAGGACCACAGAGCCAAACGCTAGGTCTTGTCTCAGATTTTCAAGCTTTACCCCTACCTTTTTGTGCCAGGAGCTAGGGAAGATAATAAATATCTTTCTAGTAACTAAAAATGGCTTTGTGTCCCAGTAATCTTCAGTGCAGGAGCTTCAGTGCCCGATATCAAAGAACAGAAATAACAGTCTATCATCAGTAATCTTTCCTTTTCTTTACCTATATATAGCAAAGCATAGCAGATGAAGAGGACAAGGAGAGAGATGCAATTGATTGTCAAGGGAATGTAAGTCTAAAAGTTTCTCTTCTACTACTTTAGTCAGCATATCTTACTGAGGGAATTAATGACACCTCATTGTAAAATGAGCACTTTTTAAAAGTTTGGTTTGTTGTGAAGTGTATAAGCGTGGTACACACAGACTGTCTCTATGTACAAATTAAAATCATCAAGTTATCCATTGCTAGCAGCTTCTGACTGGAAGAACGGTAGGTGTTTGCAACACTGTGGTGTAGAAATGGGTTTTGATGTGCAAGATAATTTGTTGCACTGCTATTTCAACTAGCCTTCAAAAATATCTGTTGGATGTCCGAGAGAAAGCAGTCAGTGCGTTTCCAGTATAACACTACTGGCTGAACTGCAGTCCCTGTGTCAGCCTGAAGCTAGCTCCGTTTCCGCACTGCAGACCTTTACTTTCTCCTGTAGAAGCAAATTATAGCCTGCTTAGGCCAGGACTGCACAGTTTCAGTCCTGTGTAGTTGAGAATTGCACTGGCGTAAGAAGCTAAGCAAACCCAAGGGACTGTTTCATTCTATCTTTGTTATTGGCCCAAGTCCAGTCCGTTTCGCTAGTGACTGGAGGCTGTTTCCAATTATAGCTGTCTGTAGCTCTCAGACCACTGGAATTCCGCATAAAACTTAGGAGTACAAGAAATTAATGCTTTTAGTGCACCCACCAAGTCTTTGCATCACTGGCAGCCTTGTGTTTATTTTGGGGATAATAAATTATGCAAAATGCTGTTTTAATTCAGTACCACAAACTCAAGTCAAGGACAGTCTGATCCTAAACCCTTTGCAGCTGCTGGGCACTTGGTTAATCATATTGCCTCAGTTTAGGCATCTGAAAAATAAACATCTGCATCTGAATTAGTCACTGCAAGGCTTTCTTTCTAGTCTGTTTTTTCTTTTATTATTTAAAATAAGGCCCTTCTAGAGCAGCCGTCATACCAGTGAACAGGGCTGATAAAGTGCGTGTTGTGGCATCTTGCTTAACTTCATGGGCTTTTAATGTAACTTGATAATTCAGACACAGCAGCATGAACATAGCTGTGCTTTGTTGGAAGCGTTTTGCAAAATAAACTGTAGATCCTGCAATGCGATGAATGCAGTGACTCACAGAAACAGGAAAACAAAAATACAGACTCTGTCGAGTCTGACCGAGCTGCTGCTTGATGTGTAAGAGTGCCTGCTGTGCTGCTGGTGTGTGGAACGGGCCCTGTGTTGTTTTTTGCAGGAGAGCAGTACATCCAGAGTTTGTGCGTGCAGCCAGGAGAAGGAATGTCCGGTTGAAAAGACATTGAGCAATAGTCCTGTGAAATCTGAACGAGAAGTTCTCTTAGTTGGTAAGTTCTTTTGATGGGCTTGGTGACGATGCTGGAGACCTGAACTGGATAAGACTTACTTCAAGGTGGCCTCACAGCTCCCTCTGGCCACCTCTTGTTCCTTTGGTTACACCAATGGAGGTGGGAGTCCTGGAACCAAGGAAAGCCTTGAGCTTTGTGGGGGTCAGGGTTTCGCCTTGTGCATTGCTCACGTGGAAATCTTGTGCTGTGTACCTTTCGGTCAAAATCACACATGTGTAAAGTGGGCTTGTGTGTGGTGACAGTCCAGGTCAGCACGTACTGGAGTGCGAGTTGCTCTTCTGGGAAGCATCACTGAAGGTAGTAAGTCACAGAGGAGGGTCTGTCTTCATTCGGTTAGAGCCTCATCAACCTTACAGGATCCTAAGCAGCGTCACAGGCTCTAAGACTTTGATCAGCTTGAGCATTGCAGCACGTCACAGTGTGGATGACGTTTGTGGCCCCACGCGGCACTAAGGCACGCCGTTAGGTCAGACATGGTGTGCCACGGACCCCAAGCAGATAAGCTCTTCTAGCTTTAGAAGCTGTAGCTAGAGAGGAAGGAAGGGTGGAGAAAGGTGGCAGGGAGAGAAGGCCGGGCTCAGTGGGGTGAGAAATATTGCCAGCGTTTTCAAGTGATGCTCACGAAGGGATTGGTGACCTCTGATTTACAGCACAGGCGTATCTGCTACCCTTTTTATTTCCTTTCCCCTTGCCTGTTCCTAGTAATACTGAAAAATAACCTAACATGGCATGCTAGGACTCTTCAGCCCAAAGCACTGGGTGGTTGGGGATTTTCTGGAGCATTGAAAAGGAGGAACAGAAGTCCTTGTCTTGATGGGACAAGGCATTTTCTCTAGTTCATTGTTACTCGGCCAAGTTCTCCTTAGCCATCCCTCCACATCTGATTTGAGAATAAATCATTTATTGTTATCCAGGTGGATCTGTTTGTGCCAGATCATGGGCTGGTTTCTGCATTGAGAGGGAAGGGACTTTGGGGAAAACCAAAGGCACAGCCTTTTTCTGCAGATGATGGTCAGAAATGCAAGTCAGTCTTTTTGATATACAGTCCTGGCCATGAGCTGGAAGGGAGTCTCTTCGTGACAGGGCGCAGACTTGGGTTGCTCTGTTTAACCGAGTGCTGCAAAGCTGTTGGGATGGGACACACATGCCACTGCTGCTCTCCCCATTTGCCTTCTGTCTCTTCCTGCTCCTTGACCTTTGATGGTACAACTGGAAGAGAGCTCTGCGTTCTCTCTCCTTGGGCCTTGCATCCCCACATGTATGATCGTCTCAGTGTGGTTCATCACTGGGCCCATTTCCAGTACTGGGCAAGGAGTGAGAGTGGTGAGGTCTGTTTTAAGTGCTAACCAGCTGCATTGGTTAGCTGTTGTTTCCTCTGCAGTCTATGAGCCAAACCTCACTGTACTTACATCAAAAATGCCCAATTAAGATCCCTCTGTGCTGTGCCAGTAGTAACAGAGCGCTGGTGTTCTCGTCTGGCTCTTGTCTCATGAGAATGACGTTTGTGGTGTTCCTTTCCCCAGGAATAATTTCAACGTTTCTTCACGTGCACCCATTTGGAGCAAGCATAGAGTACATCTGTTCCTACCTGCAGCGTCTGGACAGCAAAGTAGGTGTACCAACACTTCCAGTTCCCTGAGCCAGCCTGGGCGGTATGTTTGTGTTCGGTCTGCGTGGCTGGTGAAGAGCTGCGCTCCCTCCCTGGGAACGCTGCGGGGGTTGGACAGTAAGAACTGGTGTGTATTAACTGGAAAAGGGCAAGGGAAGGGGTGAACTTTCTTAGAATCACAGAATGGTTTGGGTCGGGAGGGACCTTTAAAGATCATCTAGTCCACCCCCCTGCCCGTGGGCAGGGACCTCTTTCACTAGATCAGGTTGCTCAAAGCAACCCAGCTTCTAGCTTAGCCCTTGTACAGCTTAATGTGAACGTAAATACGGAGTTGAAGATGATGTTCTTACTGCAGATGTTCATGCGTAATCCTGCTCGTAATTCAGGAAAACCCTTTGACGGTAGCTGTATGTTGCAACAGTGAATTCCATCTTTAAAATCTCCATCTAAAATGTATTTTTGTTTATTCTGTCTAAGTTTGCTGCCTTTGTTTCCCTTATCCTTATGACCTCTAAGGGAAAGAGCAAACAACCCGCCTCTTGCATACTGTTTATTATCTTATAACATCTGCCATGCCATTGTTAGTATATGTTCTCTCTAAACTTAACAGTCGTACTGTTTTTGTGTCTCTGAGAAAGCTATTTCTGATCTTGTAGCCCTTCACCGAGCCTTTTCTGTCTGTTTTGATACTGACAGTGAAGTCATTTTTAGGAGGGTGCTGTGCAAGGGCCTCATACTGCAAAAGCATAAGCACTGAATCACAGTCCCTGCTTACAGGTGTCTGTGCTAAGGGGAGGGATCAAGTCCTGGGTGCAGGGATCAAGAAGGGCAGTGACAAGAGCAGCGCTCGTGCATTTTCCTTAGTACAAGAAGCATCCGTTTCCTGCAGTATTTCTGCGTGTCGCTGGCTTCAGACTCCTTTTCAGAGTAAATGGGGAGGGACTGTGCAAAGGCTTTTGAATGTTCAAGGAAATTACATCTCGCTCCTCCACTATACTGTTCTTCGGTTGTCTTCCTTAAAGCGCCCCAGGAACAGGAGACTTACCAGCATGGGAATCATCTCTTGTGATTGGAACTTTTTCAGCTGCTTTTGTTTATAATTTACTGTTTAATTTTCACATTCTAAGAAAGCGCAGCTCACTGGCCTGTGTTTTCCAGGCTCACTCCAGCCCTTTGAAGACATATCTAATAATTTATCTTCTCAGTCTAGTTCTGAATTTGTTTATGAGGCGAACAGCTGCCTTTATTTTTCTTCGGAACTCCTAAAGAAATGCCATCATATCGTTCATCTGACTTCTGGCGCTTCCTCTTTGGAATTGACAGTGTAGAAGAGGGCTACTGGAAGTTTCTACAGTAAGCTTAGCAGAAAAGCCCTGTGGAACGCGCATCCTTTAACCTCTGCAATGGCATCAGTCTTTTTTGTTGTTCGCTGACACTCAGGTAAACACATGAGCCCTGCTGACTTGCACAGGTCTTTTGTGCCTGGTCTCTTGAAAGGAGGTCTTCCCATTTGTTCTCCAGGTTACATCTTGGCTCTTTCGTTTCCCTCCTGATTGTTGCAGGAGCTAGGTATTAGTTGGGGGTGTTGCTTTTAAGATCTAGCAGATCTTTGGGCTTGAGGTGGGGTAGGAGTGGGGGGGAGCACTCAAGAGCAGAACCTGGTTTCTTGAAGCTGCCAGCAGGAAAGGAAGAGGAATATCTTTCCCCTGTTCCCTGCCCATCAGTCTCACCAGGAAGGCCAGCAGGTCAGCAGACAGTGCAGAAGTTAAGGTCGAGGGTGGTCTGAAGCCATGAAACAGTCCTTAGAAACTGTCTGAAGCCCTGTGAGTGTCGCAGGTGCTGGGCAGCGTAGATGATGCCTCTCCCGGGGTGTCCACTCTCTGGTTAACGTCTTAGGTTGGACCTCTGCCTTGCCAAACCCATTGCCAGCCTGAGCTTGGGCTGTATCTGCACTGTTGGAAAATATCCATGTTTTTATCCAAAAATACATCCTAATGCTCTACCTAACCAGCAGGTAGATGAGTTTATTGTGCAGAGATAATTCTGAACGAGTGTCAAAGCAGTCCCAGATACACAATAGAAGCAGTCTTGAATTCTTGTGAATGTAACATATGGTTTTAATTTTTCTGCTGCCAGAAGAAAACCATTGCAGGCAATTGGATATAAGGTGGACACGGCCTTTGCACTCTTTATATGTCCTGAAACTGTTAATTTGCAGCATCTTAAAAGTTTTTTCACGTGCTGAACTTTAATTGTATCTAGTAAATGCCTGAGCAGTCCAGTTTACAGGCCTGCCCGCCTGTGCGTGATTGACTTTTGATGCAGATTGTATGGCTGGTGTGTGACTGGGTAAAGATGCTGGCAGGTACGTGCCGTGCTTCAGCCCCGTGCAAACACTGCAGAGGCTTTAGCTTCAGCTCTTACAGGGCACAGTGTTGAGAAAACATGTAACTTTGCCAGTGTTTTTAGAAGTAAGCTTCAGCTGTGTGAGAAAACCATGTAACGCATTATGCTTTCTACCCCTCGCCGTGTTACAAAAGCTTAAAAAGCTGCCGCGGAGAGTGCTTCCCGAAGAAAGGTGCCTCCAGTCGTCCTGAAAGGCGGCAGGGTGACATCCCTGGGGCTGCGCCCGCGCTCTGGTCTGGCTAGGGGCAGGAACTGGGTGGATCATTCTCCACCATGGGTCAGGTCGCTACCTGAAACAAGAGTCTGGCTTGACAAGCCTTTGGTCTGACCTGCTCTAGCAAATCTGTCCAGCTCATATATTTAGGTTTCTCTTCTGCAGCGGTGTAACCTCCAGATCTTGTATCTTAGCTCTATTTGAGCAACTCCGGTGCTGTTAGGGATGTGGTAGCTGCACTGTAGATGAATGCGTGTGACTGTTCAGAATGTGAATATGAATTCCCCATGTCCCTGATTTCTATACCCAGTAACTGAGAGCTCTATTCTTGCAGCAGTAGTAAAAGTACTCACTGTTCAGTTACTTAAATGCTTGGGAGCTTTTAATCCATTATCTCGCATTTCGCAGTGGAAAAAATTAGGACAGTCCTTTTACCCTTATTCCTAGTGTTTGTGATATCTGCAGCCATCTCATGCCGAAGTGTGACAGGAGCACAACTCATGCTGTCCCAAGATTATTACCATGAGTATTTGGGCAGGACGTCTAGGGAAAGGCTAGGTGTACTTTAGCAATTCAATGCGTTTGAGCTTGAATATCACCGATCATTACAGGGCTTCCGTAACCAAAAGCGTCTTCATTTTTAGTGACGTTTTCCTTCTGTTTTCACAGATTTGCACCGCAGAAGTGGAAGTTCTCATGACTCGACTCCAGAACACGTTCAGGCAGGAGCTGAGTGGGGTTGGGGCCAGCCTAGAGAAAAGGTGGAAGTTTTGTGGCTTTGACGGATTGAAAATGACTTGAGCTTTGACTTAACGCTGGAGACAACAGCAGGATACGTACGCCAAGAAAACCGGGGATGCCTCTTACCTCTGTTCATGATGATTATCTTGCACGCATCACAGACTCGGGTGGGATAATATGTAAGTGAAACTATGAGTCCAGAGCAGCACTGGAAGAAACTTCAAGTTCTGTAGCTTCTTTGATCAGTTATTTGTTAACGGGCAAGTGCTGTTCAATATATTTTGTGAAAAAAGTTCATGTATGATATTTTTAAGCACAGCGTGTTGACTATAAGTTTTGCCAATGTTGTATGTGTTTTGTGTGCCCAAATCTCTCATCCTGTACCTTGTTTTTACTGGTAGGAACAGCCATAGAGTGTCCTCTGAAGCAACAACAAAGAGGCATTTTCTGGTTTCTAGAACCACCAAAAGGAAAAAAAAAAAGGCATTTTTTTAGACATTTCTATGATTAAAAACTGAGGTATGTTTAAACAGAAGAAGATTTAGATGGCTCAGGGTTCTCTGAGCCAAACAGTTGGTTCTTTTTCATGCTATTTTCTCTACTAATGGTTTAACAGTTAAGCTAAGATGAAGGCAGTGTCCCTGGGAGCCAGGTGTGATGCTGGCAGTGCCACTGGTGGTCTGTGCGTTGCAGAGTCAGTCTGTAAATAATTTTTTTACATGGGAACGGTATTTAATTTTCTCTCGATGTGGGTGGAGCAGAGAGCCTACATCAGACCTCTATTTTAGTAATGGCTTAGCACCAAATTTCTCCACCCACTTTGCTTTGGAGACTGAGCTTCTGGAAGTGCTACAAGCAGCACAGACTTTTCTCCTCCTGAATCTTCCCAAAGGCTGTTCCTCGTGTTCTTGGTAAATGCCAGGCTCCTCCCCAACCCTCTGCAGAAGGTTAGTAAGATGTAGGGTAAAACAGCCCATCGCTCCAGCCTGTGCAGCTCCCTCAGCAGAGCCTTCCTACCCTCGACCAGATCAACACTCCTGCCCGACTTGGTGTCCTCTGCAAACTTGCTGAGGGTGCGCTTGATCCCCTCGTCCAGATCGTTCATAAAGATATTAAACAGAACTGGCCCCAGTACCGAGCCCTGGGGAACACCCCTTGTGACTGGACGCCAACCGAATCGTCAAACTCTAGAGAGTCAAAACACTGCCTAACGTACGGGGCTACCCCCCCGCCTCTCCTTCCTTGCCTAGCCCTTCTGAAGGGTTCAGAGCCATCCATCGCAGCACCCCAGTTGCGTGAGTCAGCCCACCAGGTTTCTGTGACTGCAACTATATCATAGTTTTCCTGCTGCACGACGGCTTCGAGCTCCTCCTGTTTGTTGCCCATGCTGCGTGCATTGGTGTAGATGCACTTCAGTTGGGCTATTGATCCTGCCACCTTTTTTGGGGGGACAAGCCCTAATTCCTACGTGACCATTCTCAGGCGCTTCCATGGTTTCTGACACATCAACAACCCTTGCGTCTTTGCTGCCGCGTGGATGTCCATCCCCTACCCGCACTGAGATGGCTCGGGTGCTGTGCACGTTGGTACGGGGATGTTTCAAATGTGCTCCAGTGTACTCAGCACATCGTGGAGCAGATGGAAGGACCTCGCTAGCACACCATCCCTCCAGCACTGGCGTGCCGCCCCCAGGCTTGTCTCTAGCGAGCCTGCTTTTATCCCTTTCCCCCTTCAAATCTAGTTTAAAGCTCTTTCAAAGAGCCCTGCTAACTCCCGTGCAAAGATCCTTTTCCCCCTTCGAGACAGGCGTACCCCGTCTGTCGCCAGCAGGCCTGGTGTTGTGTAGACCGACCCATGATCAAAAGACCCCAAATTCTGCCGGTGACACCGGGCTCAGAGCCACGTATTGATCTGCTGGCTCTTCCTGTTTCTCCCCTCATCCTTCCCTGCAACTGGAAGGATAGAGGAGAACACTGCTCGTGCTTCTGATCCCTTAACCGGTCGTCCCAGGGCCCTGAAGTCTCTCTTGATTACCCTCGGACTTCTTGCTGCAGCTGCATCGCTGCCTACCTGAAAAATCAATAATGGATAATAATCTGAGGCCCGTACCAGGGTAGGAAGCTTTCTCTTCACATCTTTAACCCGGGCCCCAGGGAGGCAGCAGGCTTCCCTAAGAAGTGGGTCCAGTCTGCGTATTGGGCCTTCTGTTCCCCTCAGAACGGAGTCTCCTACGACAATGACCCGTCTTTTTTTCTTTACGGAAGCGGTTTTGACGCAGGGCGTAGGCCGACTTAACCATGGCGACTCCTCCAACCTAGAGGAACCATCGTCCTCTTTATTGTTCGGTTCCACTTGCAGAGCCTTGTACCTGTCATGCCAGGGTGCCTGCGAAGGTGGGGCGGTCACGGAGGAGACGTGGCTGCTGCCCCGGGCAGGAACTTGTCGCCATTGCTCCCTGTCCCTTCAGTCACCGCCTTCGGCCAGGCAGAGAGAGGACGGGGCGGTCTGTGTTCAGCAGAGACCTCTCCTTCGGAAAATGAGGAAAGAAACTTTAGAAAACTGGGCTGGTTTAGAGCCCAGAGGGCAGACGTGGCCAGAGCACGCCAGAGTTGGGAAAGGCATGTCCTTGGCTCTGCATCCCGAGGAGATCTGCTGGATGAGCGGGGCGCGGTGGCTGGATTTAACCTAAAACGTGGAAGCTCGTGCAGCAGACGGACTCGTTAGGCTCCAGTCCTCCAGAGTGTCGGCTGCGGGGTGCGGGCTGGGAGCTGTGACTTGGACAGCACGAGACCCCTCCTTGGGAGCTGCTGTGGCTGGGGGGAGCTCCTCTGAGGTGTGGCTGAGGCTGTCCTCGGCAGTTTCGTGGTGGACCGGGCAGGTTGTTCTGTGGGGCAGCGGGAGGGAGTGGAGCTGGGACCTACGGAGCGATGGCTCTGGGCTGTAAAAGCACGTAAGGGCCAGACGAGTCCTGGGTCCTGCTTCATCCCCTCTCCAGGGTTTCTTTACCAAGGCCCTTCCAGAGGGACTGAGGTTTCCCTGAAACCTTGTGTGCTCTTTGCCACCAGGAGAAATCCGTTCTGCAGATGGGCTCTCTGGACAGCGAGGAGGCAAGTGGGATGCCGCTGCAGGTACCAAACCCTCTCTGTCTCCAGAGCGAGCTCGGGGAGCGGGTGCCTCCTGGAGCCGGAGCGGCTGGCGAGGGCCCCGCACGCAGCTCCCTTGGGTGCAGGCAGCGGGAATGGGTGGAGGGAACCTTGCTGTCGGGACCGGGCTGCCCGCAGGTTGGGGCTGCCTGCTCTCCTTGCTCCTGACACGGAAGGCTTGCTACACTGGAAACAGATGAAAACCCTTCTAAAGAAATGTCCTGAATAGTTGTGTCACTGCAGGTGAACGTTGTATTTTTAAGGAATAAACATTTTTTATGGGCAAATCTTGGCCCTGCTGCTTTCTTTTTCTCACCTACCTTATGTTGCCTGCTACAGGAAAGGAGATGCTCCATCCCAGCTCCTCTGCCAACATGGGGCTTCACTGTCCTTGTAGTAAATTTCAAGAGCATTCACAGCTACCGGGCCAGCGGCAAAGGGCTACGAAACGCTCTCTGATTCCTCTCCAGCCTTTTCTGATGTTTTACTCAACAGGCAGTGAATTCAAGGCCCACGACCTCCTTCTTCCTTCTTCAGAGCAGATGGAGTTTGCTGATTATGGCAGTATTATGGGTGGACGTCTGGTGCAGCACAGCAATACCAGTTTATGCTTGGTGACAAAGATGGGCATTTTCCCACAGAGAAAATGGGAACTTGGCAGCCTCCTCAAAGGTGCAACAGCCTGCAAAGGGGGTTCCCGTGCAATGGCTGCCCGTTTTGGAGGAAGCTGCGAGCCTGGCTTTGGCCTCTCAAAACGCAGGCGCTGCGGGGAAGGAGGAAAGTTGGCTGGTGGCAACTGGTGCCTGCTGGATCAGGAGATGCAGAGATCCCTCGGGCAGCAGGCAGCGGCAGAGCCAGGTCCCGAATGAACAGGAGGTGTCTAGTTTAAAAGGGAGCCTGCGGATAACCCAGACCTTCCTGGAGAAAGATGCTCTGGAGATGCAAGAGCCGGGCCTGGGATGGGATGTGCCGTGGCGTGGGCATCCGAGCGCTTAGCAGAACGTGGTGAGGGGCTGCAGTGCCCTGGAGGTCAGGAGCCAGGAATCGCCTCGCGCTCATCAGCCAGCGTGTCTGAGCATCCCGGGGTTTGAATTGCTATATGGAAGCTGGTGCTAGCAATCCCACTGGGGACAGGAGGGCCACCAGTGAGCCGACATCCCAGTCAGGACTCTGCCTGGCACTCCTGGCACCAGGACAGCAGCTCGCTCTAGCTGTGGAGGGACAGACGAGTCCTTGGGGGGCTGGGGGACCCTTGCTAAGAGGGAAGCTGTCCTGTTAGCATCAGCAGCAGTGAGATGAGTCCTAGATGAGGCCTGTCACCGCAGTGCTGTGACCTGGTGTGCATCTCAGTGGGCAAGCCTGGAGCAGAGGCAGGGGCTGCAGATGTTTCCCTTCTCTGTGGGCGTGGGAGCAGAGACGGTCCTTCATTAAACCTCACGCTGGCAGTCGCCCTCTTCTGCGCTGCACGCAGACCCCCGCAGAGCAGTCCCTGGATGGCTCCCTGGGGCTCTGCGCCATGTCCTGGGGCTCTGCGCCGTGTCCTCAGCTCAGCTTCTCCCCTGCTGTGGCCAAGGCTGCAGCGGGACTGGGCAGAGCTGGGGCAGCACGGCTCTGCCCAGGGAACACGCTGTTGCACCGGTATCATCACCATGTCGTGGGCCAGGAGCCCGGCTGCAGTTCCCCAAGGTGCTTGTAGGTGTGTTAACGTGCAAGGAGGTGCCAATTTTGGGTGTTAACATGCACGTCTTGGGGGTTGCTGTCGATCCGTAAGGCTCTCTGGGGTCTGTAACCCCCCACGTACAACACGTCGCATGAGATGCTAGCTGTACGTGTGTCCCGTCAGGCCCGTGAGCTCTTCAATACCAGGGCTTTGCAGGGGACCCCTGCGGTCCCTCAGACCCGTCGTGGATGCGGAGGGCAGCCGTGTGCCTGGCCCAGCCTGCCCACGCCTGACCGCCCCGGAGACTTGGTCGTGGTGAAGGTGATGGCGCAGGTGAGCGGTCTGCATGGAGAGCCAAGGTGAAAACCATCCGCTGGCCCTCATCGACCAGCACCCAGGTGGCAAACTTCCCGTTCAGGCTTCATGCTGATGCTTTGGTAGGCGTCCTGGTTACTGGTAGATAAGAGTGGGGAAAGCCTGGGGACAGAGGATAGAGGTTGAGCAAGGATGGATCCCCTGCCAAGGCACAAACACTGTCAGGCGTGGGAAGTGCTGTTCCTTCCCATGTAACCCTGCCCTCTCTCCCCACACGACGATGTTTCTGGCTCTCATTTCTTTTGGCGGAAAATCCACATTCTCGTCACCCCTCTCCTCCCCTCGGCCGCGTTCAGCTGCAGCGTCTCCTCTCCGTCACTTCTCCGCTTCTCCTCCCGCCAGCAGGCAGGGAAGGTTCCCCCGCCCGCTCCACGGGGCCACGCGAGACGCGGTGGAGACGCTGCTTTGAAAACCATCATCTTGAAGGAAGAGGAGGGAGCCCAGGCTGCCGCTGGTCGTGCTGCGAGAAGGAAACGAGGAAGGTAAATGTCAGCCCTTCGTTCCAGCTGGGAAGAGAGTAACTTTGCTGCCAAAAATGGGGGAGCAACTGCGGCTCCTTGGCAATAGAAGGGGTGACTGAGCTGAGCTTTTCCCATGAGATTTCCTTAAATAAGCCTTAGTCCTAAAAATAAGGAGGGAAAGTCATTGCAGAGAGGAATTGCCATGTTAACGCTCCCAGCGAAAGGCATTTTATTTCTGTTTCCGAGTTAGTAAGATTCCTTCTACGGCATGCCCCTCTGAAGGAGGGTTTGCAGTACTCTGGCTTTTGCCCCCGCTCCGCGTTGGCGTTTTCCTCCTTGCGGGGAGCACCGGTGCCTGCCCAGGCTGGAGCGAGCTCTCCTGCCCACTCCTGCCCGCCCCGCTGCCGTACGGGGCTCCGCAGGGCATCACCCATCTCGGGGCAGGGACGCCCACCGAGCTGCTGTGCTGCCCTCGGGGAGTTTGAAGTTGTCGGTGGCGGTCCCCATCTAGCTTGCTGCCATGAGCGTAAACACATGCTTGTTGCAAGAAGTAAGGCCGGGTTTTTCGGGGTTAACAGTTGAAGCTGGAGTTTATCAGAAAGCTGGCGATGGTGGCATTTTATAGGGCTATTCTCGTAGCGGTTACGGTAGGGCCAGATAAGCAGCAGCTTGCCCTGACTTCTCCTTCCTCCTTTCTCTCTGTTCTGCTCCCTCTCCTAATCGGGTTTCCTCCTCCGTGCCCCAAGGCAGCCGCATCCACTGCGACTCCGCTCTAATCATCCGTCCCGCTCGGGCAGGGGCTGTGAATGTGGGCTCTGCCCGGAGCTGTCAGCTTCACCTGCAGAAAGGTAATGTCCCTCAGTGCCTCTGTCTTGGGGGCTTGTCTGTCCATCCACAGCGTCTGCTGGCAGCAGAGCGGCTCCCGTCCTGCCAGGAGGCTCCTGCTCAGGCACCGCTTCTGCTCATCCCTCGTTTCTGGCGTGGCAGAGTGGAGATGTGGATGGCAAGCGGAGGTGTTCTTGCCTGTCAAAGCCAACATTTTATCTGTGTCCCCTTCTCCCACCCAGGTTATGCCAGGGGAGCTCATGTCCCAGGATCTCTGTTTGCAAAGCTTGGTAGGACCAGTTAGTTACTTTAGTTTCAGACTGATCTCTTACATGCAGCCCCGTTGAGAAAGTGAATAAAATACGTTCCTAAAGGGTTGCTTCCTCCTTCCACAGATTTTTTTTTTTCCTGCAGGATGAAAGTTATAAAAAGCCATGTGTTGCATTCAAGGCTGATGGCTGAGCTTGCCCTGGGAGGGAGCACGTGGAGGGGCAGAAAGCTGAGGGGCGGCCACAGCAAGCTGCAGAGCCTGAACAACAGCTCCTGGTGTTGTTTAATAATTTAATAATGAAAAAGCCCCTTTTCACGCAAGACATGAATGCCTCCATGGGCTGTGCCTCACCTAAAATTTAACCGGGTATTGTGACTCTCTGGCCCCTTTGCTGATGCATCCCCTGAGCTCCAAACTCCGGGGGGGGGTCAGTGCCACATCTGGCTGTCTGCGGGAGTCACCGCCATGTAAGTAGGATTGCACCAGCTTTCCCTGGGTGATTTACCCCTGAGTGCAGTGTAGGAGACAGTCGTGGGCACCCGGGTACCCCAGTTTTAATCGTCCCGAGGTGCTGAGCTGTGCCAGGCAGCTTGGCTGTGCTGCATCTCACGTTTGTCACCACGTCCATGCTGAGGCACGTAGTTTTCGTAATAAACATCGAATGTTTCAAGAATATCTTTGTCTTTAGCTGAATTCCCTTTTTGGTGTGCCCTTCTGGGGAGTTCATAACAACTCTTTTATATTTATTTTTTCTTCAATTTATGTAACTTCCTAAATATCTTTAGAAATTGAAAACCAGGCCAAAAGAAACACCGCCCCAGACAACAGCCCTCCCCGGGCGCAGGGGATGGAGGTGGGCAGCCAGCGCTGTGCTGAGGCTGATACGAGAGCCTGCGCAGGCTGCCTTGTCACGCTCCCGGGTGTCCTCACCCTTGTCACCGGCTCTAGGAGATTTCCAGGCATTTATTTTTCATTATTGCCTTAAAGCCCTCTTTGGGAAGGCTCCTTTCGGAGCCTGTACTCTGACCACATCTTTTCTGTGCGCCCGCTGATAACCGTGGCCCTTTCTTCCGTTTACTGCTGCTTTTTGCTCTTTGGACCGTGGCTGGCTGCGCTGGGTGCCGGGGCGGCGGCGCGGGGCACCCAGGTTAGTGGGGGGCGAGGAGGTGGGAGCCAGTGTGGGTCCCTGCACGGCCTCGCCAGGAGGCTGCAAACAAGAGGGAGAGCTCGCCGAAGGTGCGGGAGAGGGGATGGGGCGTTCGGCGTTCGGCCGTGACCTGCACGGGGCTGTGGGCTGCAGTCCCGCCTGTGCTGGGGGTAAAGGCGTTGGGGAGGCTTCGGCAGCAACGGTCGGTGCTGGAAGTGTCCGATTTACACGAGCTGAAGCTCGGTGTTAAGTATTAAATTAAGAAATAAAGCAATTTAAAATGGGGGAGAAAGAGCTTGTGGATAAAAGGGGGCCATAAGTCTTACTGAGCGGGATGTGCGCTGCTTTTTAGGTTTTAGAAGGTTTTTATGGCTGAAAAAACGCCCAGACCCCAAAGCTCTCTTCACTCGCCCCGGAGGGAAACTGCTGCAGCCACCTTTCTGCAGGAAAGCCTCTGGCCAGCCTCTCCCTGCCTGCTGGGGCACGCCGCAGGAGGAGAGAGGGAGCAGCAGCGCCCGCAGCCCCGGTGTCCCCATGCTCAGCAGCCACCGTGAAGCAGCCCGAGCCCGAGCCGTCCAAGGCTCTCTCAGGAGGTCACCGCTCCTCAGTCACTCCTCATACCTCGGCACCCAGCACGGGGTGGGACGTGGGTGAAGGAGAGGAGAGGTGTGCACCTGCACACATCTGCACACATCTGCACACATCTGCACAGCATCCCCCACAGACCGGTGCGAGGCTGGCGTCTCGTCCCAAGCCCTTTCCACCCAGAGCCCGTGGTTTTGCTTGCATTGAGCTGCAGTCAGGGGCTGGCTGGGAGCAGCGTTCAGCTGATTTGTATGAAGATGGGCTACCGGGACCTGTTAATGCCAAAAGGTTGGGGCCCCCCAGCTTGGTGGAGATCGTTGGAGGGCAGGGGCGAAGGAAGGCGGGTGTCTGGAGGGAGCTGGGAAACGCTGAGGCTGCCACAGCAGCCAGGAGGAGCTTTTCGTTAGGTGCCGCTTCTTTGGGGGGGCAGGAGGGCGAAGAAGGTCCAAGTCGGAATGTATCCAGAGTTGATCCCAAGGTAGCCGCCAATACCTGCAGCTGAGGGTTAGGTCTGCGGGCGCAACGTGAGGACACGCTGGGATGGAGCCCCTGGCTCCCCGGGTGTGTTGCTTGCTGAGCAGCTCCCAGCGCGGCTCTCTCTGGGAAGAGAAGCGCGTTAGGTACGGTGTCAGACCAAGCAGGGCGAAGCGCTGCTTACTGCCGTTTCCCTCGCACGAGTTTTTGTTGCGCTTTGGAACACGCCGTGCCTTCTAGGTTTGGTAAGGGGATGGTCGGACTTGCCTCCATCCTGACTTTGCTCACGTGGAGCGTGGCCTTGAGGCTGATGCCAGCCAGGAACTATGTTCCCATGGTGAAGAACGGCCAAGTCACAGCATCAGGACCACAGTCCCTACTCTGGCTAGCCAGGATGTGCCCCGTCTTGTGTACGTGAGCCTGATGGTGTTGGGCTTCACGTGAAAACAGATGGCAGCTAGAATTGGGCAGGGAGCTCTCTGCCAAGCACCGAGGGGCCTCAGGGAGCCTGTGGGGTCTTGGGAGCCAGGGCTGAGGTCCCTCACGATGAGGTCCCCAATGCCTCCAAGGCCTTTGCTTGGAAGGTCAGAGTGAGATGGTGTGGCTGGGGCACCTACAGATCAGCTGGCTCTTTGGAGAGGTGAAAGAGGGCCAAGCGTCTCCTGCACTTGCAAAGACACCCTGTGGCATTTTCAGCAGCTTCTCTCCTAAAGCAGCCGTCTCTGTGATGTGCTCCTGACTATTTTTATATATATATATATATATATGTTTTTCAGAGAACCTTTATCTCGGCTCTTCTGCCAGGACAAAGCACCAAAATGCAGCCTGTGCCCCTGCACAGCCTTTCGGAGTTGGAAAGAGCCAGTCTGCAAGAGATTGCTCTCTACCAGCTGCAGGAGAAGCTGCTTGTTGGAGATCTCAGCCTGGCTAAAGGTAGAGGATGGGAGAGGACGGCTCCTGCTGAGGGAGGGCTGAGGGCTGAGCCTTTATTGCTACTCATCCCCACGCCCGCACTTGGTAACACGGGATGATGTTTGTGGAAAGACATTTGTGACACGTTTGGGTCCATTTTATTTTTTGTTCCCTGCTTTGATCTGAGCCTCGAAGGCCTAATTAGCCTTTTGCGGAGGGTTTGCGTGTCCAGAGGAGTGTGAGAATATGACCTTGCCTGTTGCCTGCCTCTGATCCCCCTAATCCAAACCAGATGCCATATGACTTGGCAAGGTCTTCCACTGGGACTATCTTAAAGCCGTTGGGCTGGGACAAGCTTTGCGTTTTGGATGAATGTCCAGCACAAAGTCCTGATGCTGGGGTGCGGCTTATGCAAGGCTAGAAGACGTGCCACTGAAATTAATGAGCAGATAAATATAGAAGCTCCGCAGGGACTGAGCTCCTCTGTCCTGGCCTACGTAGACGTACAGGCATCGTCTGGGTTCCCATCGCTGCCTGCGTCCCCCGACATCTACACATCTGACCAAGCAAGCACAGTGAGCTGGGGATCGGCTGGCTCCTTCCCCAATTTACTCGTTGCTCGAGAGTGGACAGACCAGCTTGAAATGCCTCCTCTGCCCTGGGCCGTATTTTGGCATCCCAGTAGGGCAGGAGATGCCTACAGCTCACCAGCCCTAGGGTCGCCTGGTGCCAGCGGCGTGGGTGCAAAGGGGGAGCTCGGGGGTCTCCAGCCCTGCCACCGGCTCGCAGCAGGGCTGTCATCAGCACCGGCCCGGGGTGGCTGGGGCTGGGACCTCCCGAGGATGGAGCCCCCCTGCATCTTTGGGGACCTGTCCCGGGGAAGGAGCATTTCCTAACGCCCGTCCTCAACCTCATACTGGACAGCAAGTCCTTACTCGGGGCGACATCCAAGTTTGGCTTCCTGTCTTAATTTGGAAGACAAATGATATTTGGAAGATTTCATGCAATGAAATGGCTTCAGGAAGATTAAAAGAGAGAAAGCTCCCCTCTCATTCCCAGAACTCCCAGTTGCCCCAGGGCTGCAGCACCAGCCCCCGCAGACTGCCTTTCAGTCCTTGGGGGACTCTGACCACAAACATCCTGGTTCCTTTTCTTTTCTTTTTTTTTTTATCTTGAGCTGTTGTGATCCCCTTTTCAGTGATACCCTGCAGCAGTAGCTTCTCTAGGGAACAGTGCAGTGCAAAAAAAGAAAAAAGGATTTCCTTCCTTGCTGTTAAGCGTGCTGCATTTTGGCCGGTGGGCTCCTCTCTTCCTGCGGGATAAGTGCAGGGGACTGCAAAGTCCTGGTCTCACCCTGGTGTGTATTTTGGACATCACTCTCATGCTCACCTGGTTTTTGAAGGAAGCAGTTGCTGTCGGGGAACCCCTCCTTCCTTTTGTCCATCTTTGGATCCTTTAGATTTCTAGCTGCTAGTTGCTCTTTTTGCGGTTAGTTGGCTGGGAGTCAATGCGAGATGCTGAGGATTAGCTATGGAACTATTGCACCTGCAACATCATTTTCCTATCCCAGCGTGTTAAAGGGAAGTTCATAGTGTTTGGAAATGCCTGAATTTGGGCTGCACGGTCTCCATTTGGGTCCATCCACCTGTCTGTACTTGCTCCCCAGCACCTAACCGTGTGAAATTCCTGCCTTCTTTAATAAACAGCCATTGCACAGTTGTTATTATTTTCCTCAAGGAGAAGGTGTTCAGCACCTCTTTTAATCCTCGTATCTCCAGATACCTAGACGATGAGGATCACGGGGTGTGCATCCCCTTGTGAACCATCCTTTGGGGCAGCCTTCAGCTTCGATACCCTCCGGGCTGCTCTTTTCCTTCCGACAGTCCTTACCTCATTCAATCCCAACAAATTTCCGCAGCATCTCAGACCTTACAGCAAACACCCTCCTTCAGGATGACCCTCCTGAGCTACAGAGCAAACACATCACGGGCACTACATCTCCTTTTGGCCAAGTCTGCAGGAACAAGTCTGTGGTTCAAGCAGGAGATGACCGAGAAAGGTGAAATCTTTGAAGGATGCACAGCATCAAGCTTGCTGTAATGCATCTCAGTGAAAAGAAGTTGTCCTCATCTCCTAGATTTGTAGTGGATCATATGCGTTACTCTGTCATGGAGATACTGGCTCAGGCTTTCTGGGCAGGGGGATCCCGATGGTTTCTTTACTATCTGCTCCCTCACGGTTTGTTTCCCTTAACATCTGCACAGCTTTAGGAGCGGAGAGTTATGCTGATGCTCAGCCTCAGCATGCTGTGTCACCCCTCCTAACTCTGTGCTGAAACAGTGGAGTTTTGGTGGCCTTTTGTTTCCTTAGCTGGGTGGTTTTTGTCTCCAGGTTGCTCTTCGTCTTCCTGCTATCTGGTCATTTGAATGAAACAACACATACGGTGCTGCAGAATAATTAATGTAGGCTGCTCTTTTCTGCAGATGTTGCTCATACCAACTTTCATAGCTTTCTTCTAAATCTTACAAAATAACCCAAACAATTACATAAGCTGTTTCTAGGACGAGAATTCCTCAGGAATAAGGAGCAGAAGCCAGAATAGGGTGATGTGTCCTGGAAGGATTTAGGGTGGGCGGTGAATGAGTTTTCAGTTCATTGCCGCTGACTGCTGTCCCCAGATGTGCAACGTGGGGAACACTCAGGAGCGGGGCTGGCCTCTCTAGGACCAGTACGGGATTTCTGGTGGTATGTGTTTTGTCTAACTTTATTTGTCTGTGCTCTGTAAAACATTCAAAAAAGCTTTTCTGGGGCTGCATTCCTTTTTCCAGTGTCGAGACCAGACCTCT